>NW_010972742.1:1624442-1634044 GCF_000737465.1 Haliaeetus leucocephalus | reverse complement strand
GGCGGGGCAGGCGCGCGCGCCCCCTCTCCCTCCTGGAGGCGGTGCCTCCTCCGCGGGTGCTCGCGCCTCAGGGCGGGCCGTCCGCGGGTGAAGGCGTTAGCGGTGAGGTAAACCTCGGTTTTTTTCCCAGCTTTTTGTGGTGGAAAAGTGAAGTCACCCTCCCGGAAGCCCCAGAAAAGCCGCCAGAAAAGCGTACTGGCCCCCTCGGCCCTTCGACGGTCCCGCTTCGGAAGTCACCGCTGCAGCTGCCTCCTCACCATTACCATTATCTTACCATTTCTGGGTTTAGGTAATCTCTAGAACCAGGGACATTAATAAAGCGTGAAGACAAAGACTCCCGAGATATTTCACGTGCTGTCTAGAAGGATTACGTCCATGTTTCCTGTCCTGCCTCAGAATCCCCACAGAGCCAGCGTCCTTCGAACCGAACGATTTGAAATCTCTCCGTCGTTACCGAGGCGCGGTTATTTGTTCGGGAGAAGATGCAAACAGGAACAGCCTGGCAAGGTTCAGGTACACAGGACATACACGCTCCAGCATACTCCAGCATCCAAAATCTCCAAGGAACTGTAGAGAGCTCTGTTTCTGTTTCCAGTAAAATTAATATTGTCTCGTGTCTTTTACAATGTCCTGTGAAACGCTCTAACCAGTTTGTCAATTTTGGCTTTAATTTTTTTAAATAAGCTTTTTAAACACTTGTGGCAGGCAATACTAAAGACCTAAAAAATGCAAGATGCTGCACAAATCTCACAGCTCATGGGATTAAAAAAACATTCAGTGGTTCAGGAGATGAAAAAAATTTAATAAAAGTAACATCATGAAAGGATTCAATGTATCTCCAATTCAATAAACTTACCCAGATTCTCAGCTCAACATACAAACTTCCCTTACACACAGAAATTATAGAAACAGTTAATGAGTCCAGGCGTACAAAATTCAGACTCCTGGTATTCCAGATGAATACTCAGACTTTCAGTTTTACATTGTGTTTAACCAAAACTCCTTTGAGATTGTCTTTTTGGAAAGCTTTAGGGCCTACAAACCTGTTAAAGGTAGTTACATCTCTATTTAAAAAGAAATTACCACAAGGGCTGCTAGAGGGCAGCCACAGAGTGTGTTTTCAGTGGATGATTTATGCTTTTGAGAACAAACAGGATGCTTTGTCAGGTTTAGTGCCACAAAAGCCAAGAGCTTCAATTAAAGCAAGTGGAGGGATTCTACTTATTTTAGAATTGAGAGTTGATTAGGGCTTAAGTGTGATTGAAAAGAGCTAATGGTTCTTCCTGCCCCAAAACCCAGTAGACATTGAATCTAAATAATGTAATTTCCTTTCCTAACAGACTGCTAGAGGACAATAAGGATTTTATTTCAGTCCCACACATTATGGAAAGCATCAAATTCTGTTCTGTATCCAAGTCCAAGATTCAAATTCCCCTTCCCATAAGGCAGCATGCCACTGATACTAACATTCCTACGGAAACATCTTTCCAGAATGGACATTTTCCATCTCCATTACTATGACATTACTAATTCCATTTTCGTAGTGTAGCAATGTACAGGGAATCCTCTGCTTTCTGCCGTGACTGTTTTCCACGAATCACTCACCCCTAATTATTATTCGACAGATACCAGGGAGGCACTGGATGCTGCACTCCACATCATCTAGGCAGAAACCTCTTACACAGGGTGAAAAGCATGGATGAAAAGCAATTAGATTTTTTTTTTAATCTACATAATAAATAAATCTCTGAGTAATAAGAAGCAAGGACTCAGTAGAAAGATATAAAATCTGCTAGCAATCTACTACAGTTGTACAACTACTGTCAGTTATTGTCAGGGTCCTAACTTTTAATCAGATAACACCATGTAAGAGAACTGTTTTCAAGTTTTGCGATACCTTATAAGGAGTGACTTTTACTAGAAAAATAGGTCAAAACAAGTCAGTAAGAATGATTTCCACAAGAGGGAGTCTTTAAATGGAAAATGATCTGACTATTTTGACCCAGTTACAGTCTGGTTTACTGTCTTTAAAAAAAAATACAGTTCCTTTAAGCACTTGATATTTTTCCAAATATTATTGTATAAACACAGACACTATAACATTTGCTTAACAGGTCTTAAAATTCAAAATTGTTAAAATACCACGCAAAAATCTATTGATGACTTTTCTATTTATGGTTCAGTCCTGGTAGAGTTAGTCAAATGGTGTTAGCTTTCCTGTTTTTACAAGATGGAATTCATGACAGGTAATCATCACTGTTATCTGTGGTGCCCTGGAAAGGGTGTAAGTAGCCAATTTGAGTGGTATCTTCTTTTCCATTGAAAATTCCAAGCAGTCCTGGCCCTTTCACTCACAGGCATAAACACTGTGGCTGGCTTTCCTACAGGCTTTAGTAACCCCATCACCCTGTTCAGAACTGCTTCCCCAGAACATTGCACCTCTTCAGTGATGCTAACAGAACAGCACTTCTTCTGCCCTCCAGTGGCCACAGATGCATCTTCAGGATGTATTGTACTCAACAACTCTCAAAATCACTTTAATGAAGTCTGGGTTGTGGAGAGCGTACTTTAATCCTGAACAGAAATGAAAAGCAGTTTTGGAATATAATTACTGTTATTTCTTATCTGCCACAAAGAAAATTAGAAGCCATTACCTAACTATGAGTAAGATCGGTCTTTTTAATCTGAAACTCATATTTCTGTGATAGACTCCCAAACTTATTATATATAATACTTCATTTGTCAGATGAGGTAAAAGGCAAGACAGATTTGCTTTAAAGGTTCTGGTTTTGAATAGCTTTGTATGCTTTTTCAAATATTCCCATAAAGTTTAAAGTACACAAAAGATGTGAGCAAGACAGAAGATTGAGTAATGGCATCTATCTTTCTTCTTTGATTCTTTTATTCTTGTGAGTGCTTGAAAGCCTGCAGCAGTTTTTCAACAACAGTTATTGAGAAAAGGCTGACTTCAGCCTATTCATTCTGAACATCTGGACAGAACCTAACAACAGTAATTAAAACCCACTAAATTGGTAACAATACCAAATTGCTAGAGATAGAATACTGCCTATCGTCCCACCCTTCTTTGTGGATTTCTGCTAGGTCAATACAGCCTGCTCTTGAAAAGCCTTTTCTACGTGTCTCTTTCTGAAGTCTCTGTCAAGAAAGAACGGCATCCAAATGTTCTGGTCACATGAGCATTGCTCTTGGATTTTTTTTTTTACCACAAACCCCAAGAAAAGTAAAGACTCAGAGTTAATACCGTTGGTAGAAGGTTTGAGGATTCTGTTCTTTTCAAATAAATTACATACAATGACCTATAATATCTGCTTCCTTGTTTTAGAATGCATACTTGTAAAATACTTTTTAAATAATGATTAAATTACATGTCAGCATTCGTGAAGAACATGGGATTGAACAGTACAGAAAGTTAAAGTCATTTTTTATCCAAAACACTTTTTACTGAGGACAGCAGTAAGAAGGCTTGCTTTAACCACTCCACTTGGACAGAGACACCTCCAGGCCGGGAAGTTTTGGTCCTCCCCCAATCTATTCAATCCTTGCCAAGATCTGCTGTCAGCAACCTCAGTATGATCCTGCTACCCCGAAGTCACCAGGAGCAAAATACACCTCTCAATTCCTGGCCCCAGGAAATGCAGATCGGAGGTGTATCGCACAGCTTACTTAGCAGACATATTTCTGAGACTGGAAGAAAAGAGTCACCGTACCGTTCTCTGGGACTCTACCACTCCTTTTTAACACAGCTCAGCCCAAGGACGAATGGACAATGAAAAATGAAGAAAGCATGTTATAAGCTTTCAGAACAGAAGGGGTCTGTAATATCTGCTTTACAGCTGTTCCTAAGAGAAGCGCTCAGTGACTCCTTTGCAACAAGCTGCTTTAAAATACTCTAAACAACCAATTTCTTTTTGCAAGACTCCTCTGCATTTCGTGTCCCTACTGGTAAAATCTGTCAGCACTATACTATTTTAATCCTACAATAGGTTCCTTTCCTAGTATTGTTCCAGACAGACACTCTCTGAAAACATAATATTACTTCTTATATTCTCAAAATTCTCTACCTCTGATACAGTAAAATGTATTGGATCTACCTATGATTAACAGTTTTGCCAGTAATAGGTTTTATTATTATATAACTCTTAAGTAAGTGCTTTCAAAACAAACCAAAACATAATCCTCACAACATTCCTCTGAAGGGAAGTATTCTAATCCCCATGCTACAAATACAAAAACTGAAGATCAGTGTGACTGAGGGCCTTGCCCTAGGACACAAATACACCAAAAAGACAGAAATAGGAGCCAGGCTTTCCGATTCCTAACTCCCTGTTCAAACCATGGCTATGCTCCCACTTTGGTGGGACCACCACTTTAAACAAATCATTGCATCTCAGTCAATTTTTAGTTTCCTTATTAAAATAGATTTTCACAAAGAAAATGGCAAAAAAAATTAAGAACCATATCACAAACATCTATTGTTCACACAAGAAGCTTGAGAAACTCCATGATAAAAGATCTTTTCATGCCCTTGTGAGGTGGTTCATTTACTCAGTAACTTCACGGATCTATAGACCTACAATTCCTTCACGGCTCAGAGTGCATATGCACAGACGTAGCAGTGAGGCTCCATTAAACTAGCAAGCATTTGTCTTTCTGTTGCAAGCCAGAAATCTTCACACACTCATCAGCATCTGAAAATATTAAGAGGTGACAACAACACAGAAATGCAGAAAACAACACTATAGAAAAAAATACATTTGAAATCACAGAGGAAGTTGGCCTTCCTCCATTCTGTATGCATGGAAAAACTAGGGAACATTGTGCATGGCAGACAAGCTCAGTGACTTGAGTAAAAGCAAATGTCAAACAATTGGTCACTAGTTCCTTATTTGCAGACACAACAGCTACTGTGAAGTCGTAACACATGTTCTCAACATTGTTATCCCTAACACAAGTTTGCTTATCCTGCAGGAAATCATAGAATCCTAGAATGGTTTGGGTTGGAAGCAACCTTAAAGACCACCTAGTTCCAACCCCCCTGCCATGGGCAGGGACACCTTCCACTAGACCAGGTTGCTCAAAGCCCCATCCAACCTGGCCTTGAACACTGCCAGGGATGGGGCATCTGCAACCTCTCTGGGCAACCCGTTCCAGTGCCTCACCACCCTCACAGGGAAGAATTACTTCATACAGTGCAGTAGAAACTTTATTATAATAGAAATGATCCATAAAGTGCAGCTGCAGGAAATAACCACTGCTGGCACTTACAGGGCAACATGGAAGCAGTAATTAGCAACAGTTAGGAAAACCTAGTTACCCAGCAGCAACAATGAGCAGATTGCCAGAATTTAAACTGTCACATCACAAACACAAACAACAAAAGGTAGCTAGAGGAAGGTATGTTTGTTCAGACTTGGTTTGTCTGTCTTTCTTCCTCCCCTGAACCCCAACTTCTTTTTGCCTTTATGTAGGCAAATACAGAAAGAAGAAGCATGGGATTTTTCAGGAACTATTTTGAAATATACTTCAATGAGAGTTACCACATAACACTGAAATGTTAGTCTGAAATTACTAACTGGTCTTTACTTGTATTTTAATTTTGAGTGGCTAGGTTCTTCTTTCATATCTTACCATTTCAGTTTTGTGGTGTCTGTAGAAATGTCACTGTGGACAATTTTTTTTTTAGTTCCTTCTTTATCTTTATTTAGTTCCTTCATCTCTTGTAAAATAGGTAGCCCCAAATCATGCTTTCATTGGCACTTATACAATCACAAAGCTTCAAATTAAACATTAATAATATAAGAAAATTTGGGCCAACAGTAATTCTGGTGTAAGTAGATGCAGGTCAGCTGGATTCTCTCTGTTAATTTTATATTTAATTGAAGGCAGGGAATGGAAATACAAAATTGAAGTATACCCCTTTGCCTTTCAACGCTAACTTTCAAGCATGTTTTTCAGGTACGTATAGCAGTGACTCCAGTTGACGGGGTCAGTGCTCAGCATGAGCATGACTCCTTTTATCCTGACTAAAGATAAAGCTGAGCTGCACTGGCTTTATTTGACTTATTTTGGAGATCCCATTTCAACTCTGATGTCTGGTTCATGTCTCCTTTAGTTTAATCCTCAATGTTGCATTCAAGCTTGTATGCTCATTTAGCAAGTAGCTAATACCTTAGCACCAAAAAAAAATTGTTACAGCAATAGAACTGTCTGCAGAATACCAGCATCAGCCTTTCAAAGACATGCAAGTTGTGTGGTTTTCCTGGTTGATATGACAACATGCCCATAGACCAAATTTTAAAAGTGGTAAAAGAATGTATGAGTCAATCGTCTTGCTCAAATCACGATTAGATCCATGCAGAGCTTCTCATGAACAGAAAGCAACAACTGAAGCTAACAAATACCTTTAGATATTTGTGCACAATTTCAAGGTATTTTCTCGCTGAAGGACAATTATGTAGCAGTACTTTGCAAGTGCAGAATGCAAGGCTGGCACAGCACAACAGTTTGCCTCAAAAAGTTTCCGCCCTTCTCATTCACAGTGAATCCTGAGGCTCTTCCTGATATCAATATACTATCTTGATTCTACTTTAGATACGGATGTAATTTCACATCCCAGTCTCTCTGTAGTAAGAGAGGTTTCTTCCTGAAAAGCAACTATCTCAACTGTTTCAGCCCGCCAAGCTCACTTCTTTACATGGCCAACAACACAGCTGTAGCTGCATTTCCAGTTGAATAGGTTTGTTGTGGAAACCGGGACCTAAAATTTCCATGGAAACACTGCAATTTTAACAACACTTTTTAAAAATAAATAAATAAATAAATAAATTCAACACAGTGTTTTTAAAAGGTTGAATCATTTTACATTATTCATATTTGACTGACAAAGAATTTTTGGTTTAGCTGTGTAATGATTATGTTATAAATGCAATTCATATTATGCATTATAATATGCCTCTGTTTTTAATTAAGAACAGAATTAAACATTTACATTTGGAATGAAAACACATTTCAAAAGAGCAAAATTTCGCATAATTATGAGCTCTAAGGAAGAGCCTGTCCCTTTGTAGCTCTAAGTAGTACCTTTGCTTGATATGAATATGATGCAGAACATCAAATAGATAATTTAAGTTATGAAAACAGAATCCATGTGACTGTGTAACAGTGTTAGTATCTCTTTGTAATGTGTGTTCCTGATCTAATGAAAGGCTTACTATTGCCCTGGTTATGCGCAGTTCTCCCAGTCAGTAGAATCAAAATGGCAGATAGTTTTTAGCCCTTCTAAAATATTCTGGATAATAATGTTCTCATAAAACAAAAGGATAGCAGCAATCTTCTTCAGTTACATCAGTGACAGAGGAGAAATATTGACCATTGGCTTTTATCATTAACCATGTCATTGTTACATTTCCATGCAATTCCAGCAGCAACTGAAGGCATTGTTGATGGCATAGAAACTGTTTTTGTAAAAACCCATACCAGGGTGGCACTGTCTCAGTACAATGCTTCTCTCAAGAACACAAGACAGTTCTCTGATTACATGATGTAGAGAGAGAAAGAAAAACAACAGCCGTCTGTGGCCTGCCTGCCTGTCTCAGATTTACCACAACTCACTTGTAGTATCTAGGAAAAACTACATAAAAAATGCAGGAAGTTAGAAATTTCAGTTGTTTCTGAGTAATGTTGAAAATATATTACTAGCTCTCAGATGTGTTACTGCATACAGTGTTTCACAAAAAATGGTTAATACTAAATTGATTTTAAGGATCATGTTCCTTTCTAGAGCTTCAAACATAACCACAGGAGGAATGAATCTGCTCTGTATGATATACACCAAGGACATGAGCCATAAAGTCCATGTCTTTGTATGTGTACTGTTACAACTCATCTGCTGCTGATAGACTTTGGAAATTAAACATTAAGTTACTTTTCTTAGGAGCTTAAATGGGTTATCTAATCAATAACTATAACTTCTGTTACCTATGTCATCACAATTTGTTTACCAGATTCATATACACACTATGCCCAGGGGCACTCCCTGTCGCAAAGAAGATATTCTGTGGTACGTTGTAGCTAGCAAGCATCAAACATTACCCTCACGTGGCTCAGGGCCAAAGAGACATCTGTGTGTACACACATGGTTATCTGTGCATACATACATATACACCCTATTTTAAAGAACTGGCTGGAGGGCATGGGTTTCTATATATAGGTGATGGGAAGGAAGTGGTCACTGGCCCCCAAGGCAATCACCAGTGCTGGCCCCAGCAGTCCTGCTGATCCTCCCTCCCACCATTGCAGACAGCAGATCATAGGCTATGCACATATACTAAAGCCTCCCAGGCCACACGACTAATTTATTATGACATTCTACACTGTATCGTAGAATGATGTTTGATTAATGACTATAATCTGTAAGGAGACCGTACCACAGGCTTCTTGTACATGTGCTTTTGTATGGACATACCAATACTTGCATGAAAGTATATAAAAATAAAAAAGAAAAGTCATACAAATTAAATCATTAAAACAATATGTGGAATTGAAGAGGTGGGAAGATGTGGCAGAAGCAAACCCATTTAGAAGAACTTAAGAGTAATATATCAAGAAATAGGGGAATATTTGCCAGTTAGTGCAAAGTTTTCCACACCACAAGCAAAAACTCAGCTAAACAGAAGAACACAATCCATCTCACTTGGATGTATTTCATGAGATGGGGATAAAGCCAGGAAAAAACTAGTATCATCCAGAGAAGAGAACAAACCTCAGCATGTCTTAACACACTCAAGTCGTAGGTATGAAAGGACGAGTTGGGGACAGAGGCTGCGGCCGACTAGAGCTGGAGGGGGGTGAACCGGAGTTCAGAGACAAGCTGCTTATCATCCTTGCAGTAGCCCTGCAAAGAGCCACTGAGCCTGTGCGTGCTCGCAACCCAAATACTGCAGATGCGGCTTCGGGCGGGAGCCTCCCGCCATGTGAAAGCCACGGCCCCACACCGCTTACTTGGCCTTCATCTCCTGCATTGTGGCCCAGCGTTGGGTGGAGAATCAAGCCTTCCATCCCCACTGCCTCGCCGTAGGGCAACGCACCCGCCGAGCCTCCCGCGGCACCGACGCGACGGGCCGCTTTGTTCAGCGGGCTCAACGCGCGCCTTGTGCCTTCGGGAGCAGATGGGGCGGCCAACGGGGCAGCCGGCCCGCGAGGAGATGAGAAGCGGGGTGTGGGACCACCAAGCTTTCCCCAGGTTTGCCGGCGACCCTTTCCCCGCGACGGCACGCCTCGTCACCCCCGCCTCGCGGCCATGCGCCGACGGGTCTGCCCGCCGCGTGTGAGAACGGGAACGAAGGAAGAACCTCTCTCTCCAGCCACCCCGGCCCGGGGTCCGGGTCCGGGTCCGGCGGGGAGGCCGCAGGAGTCGGGGGGGCTCGGCGGAGGCGGGCATACCTCGGCGCAGGCCGGAGGAGAGCAGGGGAGGCCGGGCCGTGCGGGGTGAGGGGGAGCGCTGAGGTAAACGCGCGGGCAACAAAATGGTGGCCGAGGGCCTGGGCGGGCCGAGGCACGCACCGGCGCTGGGGGCGGGGGGG
>NW_010972742.1:1581225-1624432 GCF_000737465.1 Haliaeetus leucocephalus | reverse complement strand
CGGTCGGTCTGCGCGACTTCCATCAGCAGAACGCCTCAGAACTTCGCGGTGCCTCAGCGTCAGAGTTACCGTCCTTCAGAGAGCTTGGCTCGGTGAAGTCGGGGAGCGTGTCGGTGACATAGGCCGAGGAAGGAAGGGGCAAAAAAATACCACAGAGCGGCGGGGCTGGGCCCGAGGGGTCACCCCTGAGGTGCGGGGGCTGGCGGCTGGCAGGGGCCCGGCTGCCTCCGCTCCCCACCGCGCTGAACCCCCCCGGTTAGGTGATGGGAACAGTGGGGGTTTTGTTTGTTTTGTTCATTGCCTGGGGGAAGAATGTTTGAAAGCTCTGTTTGAATAGAAATTCAAAAAATGTAGACACTTAAAACGTATTTAAAATGTTTCCTAGGAAGAGTGTTTAAAAAAAAAAAGTTATGGGGATGACTTGTTTCAAGGAGGCCTCATTAGTAAGTAGATCCTCTTTGAATAAAACTGCTTTGAATGTTATTTGCTTTTGGATGTAAAAAATCCGACTTTGCTAACAAGGATGATACTAGCATTGTTTCCCCTTAAGTCTCTTATTCTTCTTACTGATCATTACAATTTCCATTTTCCACTACCAACTTTCTGCATGACGCAAGTTTGTCAGCAAAAAAAGTTTCCTTTGCTGGGGTATGGCATGGCTCAGCTTAGGGTGTCCTACTCTGGAGTCAAATGGGGGTGGGGGTTCCTTAAACGGCTCTCATCCTTTAGGTTTCTCAAACTATTTTACAGAATACTGTATGACATCCGTCTGGGCAAATGCAGTGAAGCCTGAGTACTGAGGAATAGGTCTCGCACAACCTTGGCTATTGCAACTGGTTTCTCTCGCCTTGTCCATAAAATAGTTTATTCCGTAGTCCCTACTACAGGGAGGTGAGAGATTGAAGTTTAACCCATACCACTAGCAGAGAGAAGCAGAAGTCAGCCCTGTTTAACATCTGCTTCACAGGATGGCTGATGCTGGCATTACAGCCGCCTCCCTGCCTGCCCCCCACTATATGTGTTTGGTGTGGTTTCAGGCTCTGGATTGAACTCGGCTGTTCACCTCCAGAGCGGATAATGAGAATGCTGTCCTCTGCACTTATGCACAACCCTGGGTGTCAGTGTTAGTTTATCTGTACCATTGACGGGCCCTATCGCAGGACTGACTTGCTGGAGTGGTGAGAAGTCCGGCTCCATGGATTTCACTAGAATTTGGCCTGAAGATAGGCCAAGAATTGTAGTTACACCTCATTGGTGACACAGGTGGATGGTGAACATCTTAAATGTTAAGTGTTTAAATACAGGGAGGGATTTTCCAGTGGTTGTCTGAGTGTTTAGACAACAATTCATTTTAGTGAAAGCTGAGTACTTGCAGTGTCCCTGAGAGAATGTCTCCTGCGCTCAGAAGAGGGGAGGCTTTCTCCAGCTGGATGAAATTCCAATGCTATAGGGAAAACACTGGGGAAATTGAACCAGCCATCAATCTTTGGCCGCTTCTGAATGTCTAAAGGGTGACAAAGTGAAAATATAACTGCTGGTTTCAACTTTGATTTTACAGGCACAAATCCAACACGTTTGTGAATTTGTTCCTTTCATCACCAAAGCAGGGACGTGAGATAGCGTTCCACAATCGAGTTTCATGGTTCTGATAATGTTACCAAGGGGGATTTCTGCCAGCTCCGGCTAAAAGACTGGCTGCCTGACATGTTCCATTACAAGGCTGTTTTTGTAGTTACTTTATATACTTTTGTGAGTACTTCAGCCACTTACTGAGTTAGTAGTGTGGTCAGCAGTGCCACTGCGTGCTTCTTCGGTGGAAGAGAAGAGGTAAGAGCCTTCCTATAGGACAAGAAGCAGCAGCTAGCTGTTTTTAAAGACCCATACTGAGCCCATGCTTCCCCCCACCCCAAGTTCAGATAAAATAACTTTTTGTTGTAGGTTGGGTGTTTTACAGAGTCCTGGTGGGAACTAAACCATTCTTAAAATAGCACTGTGACATATTTGTATCTGCTTTCAACTTGCTTTGTAAATACAAACTTTCCATTTTAATTCCGGTCGTGGACATCAGTGTTGCTACTGAGTAGCATGTATGTGAAAGAGGATGTTGGACAGGAATATGCAGCTTCAAAAAACCCAACAATTTCCCAGTTTTTCTTTGGAATCCTGACACCAAAAGAAACAGGGTTTTTTTTGTTTGGTTTTTTTTGTTTTTTTTTTTAAATATGGGCTGAAGTAATGAAGTTGCAGATTGGTTGCACTAAAGCAGAACATGGTTATCCACAGATAAGTAGCTTGGGCACAATAACTAACTACTGTCTAGGAAGAAGCAGCTGCTCTTGTTTTTTGTTCACTTTCACAGCATTTAGGAATTGCCCTGTGAATAATCGAGTTCTGAATATGTCTCTGCCTGATTGCTATCAAATGCTTTTCATGAAAAGGCAGAAGATTCTGATATGGGCAATTTGTTAGTAACAAGTTGTGTATTATTTCTGTTGATTAGTGGTTGTCTGGTTCTCCAAACCAGGTATTTGATATCCCTTCTAAAAATTTAAACTGAAAAGAAAATTGTATATATGTTATTTTATATGTCCACTTGTAATCTCTTTTGAATCCTTTTAAACTCAAAACTCAAAAGATGTCTTGTGCAGTGGCTTTCAAAGGTCACTGGGGTTTTCATTAAGAAGAAAATGTCAAGTTATCTTTTTTTTGTGCACCTTATCTCTTTGTGTACCTCTGTCATGTCATTTGTTCTGCTTCTCACAGCATTAGTTCAAGTCTTTGTCTTTTCAGTCTCTTGATCATTAATTAATCACTTTAGACACTAAGAAGACTAAGGGAATTGGAAAGAAATGCTCTGGATGATTAATTCTTTTTCCATAAAAGCAATAAACTTGCTGGGGTTCTCAGCTACAAGCCATGCTGGAACTATTTTTCCTGTATCAGACACAAACTCCCTAGGTGGGGATAGTGCACAGCTATTGAGCCTAAAACTGTGGTCAGTCTGAGAAGTATTTTTCTGCAGGAGGCTCCACAAAACAATGGTAGTGTGAAAAGGCAATGCAGTCAGGTGCGGTCCTCGGGGCACAGGAGCAGAAAAGCTGTCACACTGGTTCATCAGTATCTCCTCTGATGGCAGCTCACAGCAGATGTTTAGACAAAGGAAGAGAATGGAAAGATGCATGGGCAGTTTTTCTCAGGTCTATCCTTGTGACTTTTGGCAGTTGAGAACTGTCATGGTTAGGGATTTCCTGAATTGAAGGTTGCATTCAGAGGTGTTCTTTTTTAAAGTAAGGAGAAAAAAAGTAAATTAACTGGCAGTAGCAGTATCTGAACAGACTTTATATGCACCAGGCCTGGATTTCAGAGGATATGCTTATGCCTCATCTCTGCTTCTCAAGAAGTCACAGACATTGGCAGATTTCCAATATTTACAGTACATCCTACAGTCTTTAGCTTCCTGATAGCAAAAGCACACTGACTGCCAGAGTAGATTCCTCAGGCCTCTTATTAGCTGTTTGGCGCACTGCTAGGTGACTGGTTTTTGTACAAATACCAATATGTTCATACCCTCCAGATAAAGCTACACTGCTAGTACTGGCCCGATCATAGCAGCAAATGCTTGTCTTGTTGCTTCGCAAGTCCTGTTACGTCCATCACTGTAGAGAGACTGAGAGTACATAGTCTGCTGTTCTGGGCGCGTATCCAGGGCACTGGAAGAGAGCTGCCTGAAAGTATGTCACTGTTAAATCCCATCATAGCTGAAATCAGATCAGACAGTGTTCATAAGATGTCGACTTTCAGTGCTTCACACCTGCTCAGTGAAGGAAAGCATGGTCAGAAAAGTTAGGAAAGGAAGCAGCAGCCTTTAACTGTAAGGTTTGACTCTCAGCAGGACTGCCAGGTGTTTATCTCTGATTATCCACTGATGATGCATTTGCAAGGTTAAATAGAGCTCTGACATTAGTGGAGTTAAATAGAGCTCCAGCAGCTTTTTCCTGGGGTGCTTTGCAGTGCTTGGCAACCTGAAAATGCCAGACTGGAATAGCCATGCTGACTCACTGACACTCAGCTGAGGGAGTTTGGTGGTGCCACTGATGTTGGAGTGGTTGATTTCCTTGGTACTCTGGGGATTTCTCTCTGTTCACACTTCCCTCTGGAGAATAACGTTTATTTTAGTTTGTCTGTTTGGTTTTTCCCACTTTGGGGTGGGACTTAGCTAGTAACTGCATCCTCAGTCAGGATATTCAAACCAGATTGTCAGGTTTTTTGATCAAAATTTGGGATGTGCTGGTGACTGGGTGGAAGGGTTAGATGGTATAGACAGAGGTTTTTGGGGGATTGGGGTTTTTTTTTTCCTTTTACCCATTTCAAAGTGTTGTTTTCTGAGTACAGAAAAGGCTATGGTTTTGGTCTTAGCCTTCCTCTTCTCTTTTGTCCCTCATTCACCTCCCACTGAGAACCTGAAGAGCTGGAACTCTTCTCAGCTCATGTCCCAGCACAATTAGGAGAGGGAGAAACAACTGTTTGTCTGTATTGGGAGCTAGTCAGTCAGTGGGATGCCATCCAAAAGCAAAGTTTAAACATATGTTATTTACTGAATGTTTCCACACACAGTAAGAATACAGCTACAATTCAAAACACTGTCTTTAAAACACTGGAGGAAATGAATCATCCCGAGATCTTTCAGGACAGATGGAGGCTGCTGCGCCATGGGCGATCACCATTAGGATCTTCTTGTCTTTCAGGCTGTCCGCTCTGAGAATGCTTGTGGTTCCTCAACACCCAAGCCTGAATCCTGCTAAAAATAAAATGAAAAACCTCTGTTAATCACCAGAGGGAGAGCTGAAAACAGTTTGCTATGAGGAAGAAGTTTGTATTTTGGCACGTCTGTTTATAGCATTGCCCTCTTGTGGCTGCGCACAGCGGGGATGGGAGCCGGGCGCTCCTGCTCCCAAGGCTGTGGTGGCAGCTGGTTTTGGGGCTGAAAACAGCTTTGGTGAGAAGGTCTGTCTCTTCAAGCCAAAGTCATTAACGCAGTGGCCACACCTGCATATGTTAGGAGAACTGATAGCAAAATGGAAAGGGGAACTCTAATACCTCTGTATGTCTCTACATTGATTTACTTGGGAGTGGGTGTTTGCGAGGAAAACCACTTCATGTGAAGTGGGGGAGTCCTGTCTCCTCCTTGTGCTCCTGAGGAGGAGGATGGTGAAGACATGCTGAAGCTGCTTGCATTTGCGTGTGCTGGGTGCAGGACCCGAGGAAGCTTTTGATCATAGCAGTAAGTCTGTCTCTTCTGCCTGTCAGCAGGTAAATGCAGGTACTAGAAGCCTACATTGGTTGTAACTCTCAGCTGTGCCTCATGTTCTGATCATTGTCCCTGATCTAGAAGCAGCACTTTGATTTTGAATGTATATTAAGTGAACTAATTTCTGTTAATTCTGAGTTGCTTCATGTCTCACATGGAGGTTTTTGAGACAGAAAGATAATTTCTGCGTGGAGCTGGTTTGGAAAGCAGGAGCTCACTGAGGCAGAGTTTCTGTGCAGCCACCCCAGGCTCCCGCTGCTGCTGCAGCAGCAAAGCAAGGGCCAGCCCTGTGGCAAGCTTGCTGTAGGACTCGGACGTGCTATGCTGCATCAGTGTGGCGCAAGACAGAATTTCATCTACGTGACTTTTACTCACAAATTTTTTATACTCAACCCTAATATTTGCATGTACTTCCCTTGTCCTTGTACATGTAGCAATGGCTTATTGTAAGTCTTTTCACCTGGTCTCCTGTGTCTGATGCTACGCTTGCAGTGCAAGGCCATGTTTCATGCTTCACTTTTGAACTCATTTTAGGCCATCTCTTCTGGTTTCTAGCCCTTCTTCTCCAGTAGTAATATATTACTTTGTTCTTCTTTGGGTTATGGATAATTGACTGAACAGGCTTCTGTACTACAGAGGAATGTATTGGCTAGTTCTCAGGGGAAAAACAGTTTGCATAAAGTTGCAGATGATTTCCCCTGTACACAGTCAGGACCTGGTGACTGGAGGAAGAACATCTGTGTCATTTCCCTGCAGCTGACCACAGGCATGGCTTCACTGCCTCCATTAATGCGTTTTGGCTGTCACCACCAGATCTCTCTGTGGGACATAATATGGGGTGGTAGTCATATTTTAATGTAGTGGATTATGTCTTATGACTTACATAAACACTCCTTTAAGACACGTTTTCAGCACTGAACAATGATTCGTGTTTAATTTGGGATTCATTTTTGCTCACAACTGAATGACAATAGTCAATGACTTTCACTAATCTATACTTATCTATGCTGTGTGTATTTAAGTGCATGATTCAGCTCTCATGTATGCTCTTAAGGTAGGGCTTTTAAATACTTGATTGTATCAGCAGTTTTTCTCTGGGTGTGTTTCAGATGGGAGACCTCTTAAAGTTTCTCCCATGTAAGTAAATCTTCCCAATTTACATCAGTGCAGCTGAGAAGAAACTCAGGCTTTTGTGTTGAAGTTTTCAGTCTTGGTGCATTGGGCTGAACCCTCTGTGTTTACCAAATGGATCACATTCAAAAGGTAGAGAGACCAGAATAGAGCTGACATGACTCATAATGCAAACAAACAGCTGGAAAAAGTGAACAATACTCAAATCATCTGGGTGTTCTAATTTGCCGAAGTGGTTTAGTAGGAATTTTAACTTATGAATGCAAAAACCTACTTTCCAGTTGTACAGATAATGCTGTACTTTGTGTCCAGACTGTTGATCTGAGTTGTCTTGGCATCAGATGCATATTTTAAATGAAGGAGGAAGTTGCTGAAGGGACAATGCCAGTTTGAATTTTTTGGATTTGTGGCTGGCTGTGTCTGTTAAGACGTAGGTGCTAGGAATATCATTAACTATGCTGCTTCTCATATAGAGAACTGAAATAGGTTATGAAGCCACCATGGCTAGGGTAGGAGGACACTCTTCCATGCCAATTTTTTCTTGTCCCAAATAAGCTTTGTTTACTAGCTTCTTCAAGGAATGAATGGAAAGGGGTTGGTTTTAGTTTTGTGAGTATATGAGTTTAGGGCTGTCTGGAGACTGAAAACTGACCTAATCTATCATTAGGTATTTTTCAATGCCTGTCACCTTGGCAGCAAAGCTGAAGTCCCACCAGATTTATTTTCAGTGGTTTACTGAAGAGTTAATCATAATATATACTGTTCTGGCAAGCAGGCTGTAAGGAATAGACAAGTATTTCTGTTTTCAGTATGCACTGTCATCAGCTGTTAATACTGTGCTGAACTGTCTTTCTGTGTTTTATGCAGCATCATGTCTTGAGCTTTTTATTGTCAGAACTTTAATGATTCTGTAGTATTCAGTCTCACAATCTTTGTAAATTCATCAGAGTTTTTATGGGTTGGCAAAGGACCAGAGAAGAAAGAAATGGCTGTGTGGGTAGTCAGAAAGTATAGATTCTCTTCAAAGTGTAGAAATAGCTAAACACGAAGCAAGCAAATAACTTTATTTGTGGTACATTTGATCTCTTCAGTGTCATTATTTCAGAAAGTGATCCAGGGAATCCAGTTCTTACTCTGGGAGTGTTGCTGTCGCAAGTACAACCTGTTGATTTTGTTGGGATTCATCGTGCTAGTAAGATTGTATGACTTTGCTGCTTGCAAAACACAGTGACTTATGGTTTTCCTGTTGTTGCAGCAGGAACACAATGGTAATTTACTTCTGGTGCTTGATATAGGAGGTCTGGAATGCTGTGAGATAAGGGAGTCTTTCTTTTCCTGAGGAGATATATTATTATTTCTTTAGAGCAGTCCATATTCTCCAGGCAATTTTTGGTAAATAAATAGAGGGAAAGAGAGAATTAGCTGGGTGGAAAAGCAACTGTTTGCCCCCAAGGTACAGTAAGGATTAGTGCACAAGAAGCATTTTTGCAGCATGAGTGTTGTGCAGATACAGACTCTACTAAGATTTACTGTTCTCCCCATATTTTAGAAATTCAGTCTGTGTTTGCAAGTTATTTTGACGCTTTGTAAGTATTATCCATTAAAATAAAAAATACAGCCTTTGCCATCTAGAAATGCAGAAATTGTTCCAGAAGTAAGCAGCAGGTGGTTTAGATACTCCGTGGTATAATATTATGTTGGCTGCAGACCTTCCTGTGTGGGCTTTGTTTATGCAGCAAGTTTAGACAAATTATCTGAACCTATCATGAACTAGACACGGAGCTGTAAATGAGAACAACCACATGGTGATCTGTCCTACTACCACTTATTTCACACTCTCATTTAATTCAGACAAGCTTTCCTGAGCAGTCCTGTGCAGGTAAGTCCTTAATATATTTGTGGGTACATACGTGTGTGATTTGCCACAGATTAACTGTAGCTCTAAAAAAACGTTAGGCTCATTTTTCTCTTGTAAGTGCCCAGTTACTGAATAAAAGTGCAAGGAGAGAAAACTATCGAACAGTGGTTTTTCAAATGTGAGGGAGATGGAGTTGTCTGATGCATTGTGAGACAAAGGCAAATAAGCCCCTTCACCCTCACAAGCACTGTTGCTTTCAAACCAGGATGCTGTTAATGTAGTGATCAGACCTCTGGGTTTCTCTGTTTCATGTAAATACTCACTTAAAATGTCTCTTTCCTTCACAAGACATAGACCCCTTTACAGCTGAGCCTATTTAAATGAACAACTGCACTTATTTCTTTTTTCACCAGCAATTTTTCACGTCTTTGTTTCCAGTTGCCCATCTTCAGTAAGTATCCAGAAAAAAAAAAAAACATCCAGAAGCATCATTGAATGGTTTAAAAATATATGTGCTCTTTATAGGCTTAGAAACATCAGAGTACAAAGTGTTGTGAGGAAAGTCCCTTAAGCTGCTAATATTTGCTGTGTCATACAGAGGAACTGGCTACTAAATAGTTATACCCATTCCATTGTATTTAATCTTGCCTTAACAATTATTTAATTTAAAAACAGTTAAACTATTATCATTACTGTCTTGTGCATTTTGTGTTCTGAAATACTCTGGCAATCCCAGAAGTCGGAGGATGTTTTGGTTGAGTGAGTGCATCCCTTCACCTTTGGTAAAGCTGCTCTGAATGTTTGAGGTTGAGTCAGGATCAGACTGGAGCCTAACAGAATAAAGATTTTTCTCCTCTTCCCCCCCACCCCCGTCAGTATTGGATGATATTGTCTCGTAGAAAGATACTTTAGTCAGCATCATTAGATGCTTTAGATAGTGGTAGGTGTGAAGATGTGACAGTATATTTGATGTGGAGGAGCAAGGCATTGATTATTCCCTGTAATGGACTTTGCAGTGTGATAGAGTAAGATATTCTGGGCTCTGTGTCCACAGGTTTTTCCTGAAGGGAACAGGACATTCTTTTCAGTACAGTTGTGCTGGGCCACATCTGAGCAGTGCAGAACTTGGCACCTTCTTGGCAGAAACAAATTCAGAGGAGAGTAACAACAAAAGGCAAAAGTGCTGATGGCATTGATTTATGAGGGCGTAGAGTGACTCTGACAGATGAGTGGGAGGCACAGCTACAGAGATGAATGTAAAGAGCATAAATGGAAGTCTTTAGGGAGGGAGGCAAAGAGAACTGTTTATTACAAGTTGCAGGCTGGAAATGAGTAAGTTGTTTTGGAATGGATACCAGGAGAGAAAACTACTGAGTCGTGGATCGGAGGTGGTGGAAGCATCAGCTGTCAGGGCTTCCAACAGCACCATAACAGAGAGGATGCACAGCAGGGCAAGAATGTCAGGTTTGCTGAACAGAGACACTGCAGGGTCTCTCTGACTTTTCTGGCCTTTTCTCTGAAGCAAGCAGCTTCCAGCCTCAGGAAAATCATTTAATGCTTTCCTAAAGAAGTAACCTCTAAATTCTGCCAGTGGTCTGTGAGCCAGATGCAGACTTTTGTACAGTGTCAGCTTCCCTCACATACCAAGTCTCACATTTTGCGTTTAGTAAAAAGGGGGTATATCCCTGTAATTATTTCTGTAGGCCAGTCTCCATTATATGGCGTTCTCAGCTAGGCCTGTCGTGATTGTGTTAACTGCACATCTGGATACTATAATAAACTGTTGTCTTCCACTGTTTGCTCAAATCATTGGAGTTCTTAAGTTCTTGTGTTTATCACTATGCAGCCAAGTGTCATTTAGATGATCCATCTGCACTGAAAGCCTGTATTCCAAGCCCTTTCCTTGTTTTCCTTAAATAACTTTCCTTTGCATAAGACATTGGCTCTGCATAGCACCCTTTCTGTGACTAAGCCGGATGGTTTTATTAACATCAGCTTGAAATATGCCTTTTTCCCATGTCTCCATCAGGACATCCTTTTTGGTAGGGTCCTGGCAATCTCATCTGGCATATGCCCTCAGTAAAATATCCAGAGCACAGATTTCTGTGGCTTGATTTAACAACGCCACATTTGCTGACAGCAGTAATAAACCATACCAGCTGTTCGAGTATATTACACTTATTCCCTTCTGATATGGTTCAGATTAATTTTTACCAAAGAATACTATAATATACAATTTATTCATTGTTGCCCTCTTTCCCTCCTTTGCCTGTATTTACATTCTGCAACTAATTGGCAATGCAAGCTTGGACTGAGGGCAAAACTTAGAAGATGCCAAGTTAATTAGAAGACCAAATAAATTGTTTTTCCAAAATATCATGTATGCTTATGAGCATATATCTACAGATTAGATTATATCCTAAAACAGGTTGCTAACAAAGAAGATTATCCTAGGTCTTTTCACCTTCAGTCTGTGAAGTTTGGCCAAGTGTGGCACTATACAGGTATTTTTTAATAAAAAGTCCAAAGTATTTTTCCATTTGGAAGGAACCTATCTCTTTCTAATGTTATGCAATCCTGTCATCTTGGTTTGGGTATGCTGCAGCTGCAGAAGCATTTCACAGCTGGCTTCCTCAGAGTCAGAGTTCCAACTTTTTTTTCACTGGGTGTTAGACCTCTGACATTCTGAACTTCCTTCACAGAGATCAGAAATACCAGCAGGACTAAGACATTGTTTTTATTGAGAATTACCAGTGAAATTTTCAAAGGTACATTAACTAAGCCAGAGTTTGCAGAGGTGACATTTCAAAACAAAATGCATCAGCTTGGACAACAGAGAAGCTGAGTGTTCTAATGAGAGAGAGAGAAAGAATATATTCTCATGCAGAGCGGAGAAAGCACAGACAAAGTGGAGTCTGCTCTTTCCTTCGTGGAAGTTTTGTTGTGGGTGGAGGATTTGACCCCTTATTTAAGCATCTTTTGAGAGATTCTGAAGGTGGGAACCTCAGACTGTCAGGAATTCATCCCTGGGTGCATTAAGAGGAAAAGAGTAACCAGCAGCACTACCACACGTAGGCTTTGGTTACATTCCTCCTGGCATTCTTGTTTGCCCTTCCAGGGTATTCATAGCCACACAGCAGAGAGCACGTCTGAGGCAGGTCTCTGTGCATCCCGTGGGCAGTGTTTGGCAGATGCTGTATCACAGATTTCACCTCCAGGAGCCATTCCACTCTGGCAAGAGCATAGGGCTGCTCTATTCCTGGGGTGCCACAGTGGAAAGTTTACTGCACTGTTTACTTACGGCAAACACTTGGAAAATGCGATAGATTGGCTTTCTGAAGCATGAGACAGTTGGAAGAATAAGCTCTTCACTGGCGGCACATCATTGGTATGCTACAAGCAGCCTTACTATGTTGTAATTCCATTGAACTGAATAGGTTTGATGGCTCTTACATTCCTGTCACAGGGTCTTGCTACACCCTCAGTAGTATTTGGTTGTGAAATTACTGAATTAGCTCTTGTTCTGTCACCTACCAGACTACTAATGTGCTTTTGCTAACACATGAGCTAAAATACATTGGTCCATCTCAAACCCCTCCGGAGTGTATTACTCTGATAATAGCTTGTGTGGACATTGCATTCAGGTGCAAGACACACAAAGCACGTGTTGAATTTTGCATCTTGCTCCTCTGACAAATTCAGAGAGATGAGGGCATATTCCCTCCACCCTCAGGTTATTCAGTTGTATCCCTTCAGTGCTTCTCTGTTCTTCTCATCTGCAAAATCTCTTTCTCTGCAGCCCTTGCCATCTGGAACAGCCTTTCTGTTCCTCTGCGTCTCATCAACTTTCCATTTATTTGCAGTTTTCAGCTGACAGAATGTTGCCTCTGTTGCTGATGTCTGTTAATTTCTTCCTCTCTCACTGGCCTTATGACTAGATATTTGGCTTGTTTGAACATAATTGTACTGTTGGCTGTAATGGATAGCATATTGTCTTGAGTTATTGCCTGCTGGGATTAAGCGTCTGCAAGTGGCTGAAGGAGTCTCTGAGACTTCCAAGAGGACTGTTTGCACAAACATGTTACGCCCCTATATTGCGGAGGGGGTGGGCGTGTTTGTCCCTGATAAAAGATTGGCTTCTGCAGTTCATTTTCACTAGCAGCAAGAGGAGGTGGGAGCTGGGACTCCCTACAGATTCTGCAGAAGAAGGGAGAAGCCCATTTGCTGTTAGAAATGGGCAAACAGGACTTCAATTATATTTTTCTCACCATTTTTTGCACAGTGGTTCTGAAGCTGAACTGTGTTAGCTCCATGTCTGTTGCAGGGCTTGGATATGTTGTTACAGCAGCTGTTGTGCTTTCAGCTGTGGTAAGTGATTAACATCACAATTAAACATTGAAAAACTTCTGTCTTTCAATTACTTGTAAGAGTCACACTTTCTTTTAACTCTTTGTAAGGAGTTTGTCCAATTTTATAGTGGGAGTTTGGGAGAAACGGAGTCAGGCTGACTGGAATCATAATGATAAAAAGTTCATTGTTTTCCATCTTTGATACTTGATTTTAGCTTAGGAATCACTTTGGTAGCTAACTTGCTGTTTTGCTTTCTAGTTTGTAACATTCTTTATTTCTGCCTTGAAAGCTGAGCATATTGTACTTTTGTCCATCAGCTACTGTGAACTGTCTTCTTTGTCAAAATACTGGATGCTTCTAATACAACTTTTTAATTTTTTTCTTCCCTGTTACTTGATACCACTCAAAGGCATGCTGTAATATACGGACAAACTTCCTTTGCCAATACAACAGAAATGTTTTATTTCCTTACAGTATTACCAAAGTGAATTCTTTTATAATACAGTTATAGAAAAGTGTTGATTATATTTGTTAAAAGAATGGATTGCATATTATTAATACACTGCATAAGTATGACAATACTCATATTAAACCAAAACTGCAATGTCCTTAGGTCAGGATGTTGTGTATATTAGTGTCATTCCTGTAAGGGAGCAGTTACACAGAAGTACTGAAGTAACATGTCAGAACAGAAGAGATGTAAGAAACCTGTTAATTATCTAACTCTTTGATGATATTCACAACATTTTCCAGAAAGAGCTGGGTAAGATCACACAGGTTTTAGGAAAACTGTAAATAATGTTTGTGCAAGATGTACAACCTGTATAGTTAAAATGGGCTTATTTCCTACAGTCTTGAATGTCATGCAGCATTTATAGAAAAGAACAGTCAGCAAGGGGATTAGTCTTTCACTTATGTGCCATATTGAAAAGCTGTAAATTAGTAGAGAAAATATGTAGAGTAAAATCAAGAGAGTTAGACAAAAAACAGAGAAAAGAGAGTCTAGGAAAGAGTAAGTCAGGAATAAGCCAGGAAGCAGAGTTGATTGGAAGTAAAAATTAACAGTGATCAATTGAGAGGGGTTTACTACCCCCTCCCCCCTGCCCTGCTTTTTTTTTTTTTGTTTTCTTTCAAAATCCAGTGCAAGAGAAGAAAGGAAACTTTCCACTTGTTGCCTGGAACAATAGTTAAGAGATCAGAAGCAATATAATTTAAACATGCACTTCCTTTTACTATGCATATTGAACAACATTCTCTGTCTCACCCCTTAGCCTGTCAGCATGGTGGAACACGCTGAGTTTTTGAAGGCTGGGAAGGAACCTGGCCTTCAGATCTGGAGGATCGAGAAATTTGATTTGGTATCAGTGCCAAAAAATCTGTATGGAGACTTCTTCTCAGGAGATTCCTATCTGGTGCTGAACACCATCAAACAGCGGAGCGGGAACTTCCAGTACGACTTGCATTTCTGGTTAGGTAAGTCTGATGGGAGAGCTCCTGCTGAACTGGGAGCCCAAAGTGAACTCTGTTCCTCTCACTACACCAGCCTCGTCCAAGGAAATAAAAAGCAGAACTGGCAGTAAAGTAAGAATGCAATTTTGGGCGCGTATAGCGCTACTCACCTTAAGTATTTGAAATGGTTTCTGCAATAGTGAGTACAGCCATCTCTGTATTTAGAAATAGCTTTTTTCTGATCCAGATGACAGAGTAAGTCCCTGTTCTCCAGAGACTCACAGAGAAGACAAGATCTCAGATGAAAGGGGCAGCTGAAATCCTTTCTATATGAAAGGATGGAGGTCGCTTGTTATCCTCCTGACTCAATGAGTGGGATTTTCCCCCCTGAAGTTCAGACCTCCTAACTGGCCTTCTGCAGTAAACGTCACTGAGTAACATGGTGAGGGTTTCTCCATATCCTGCAAAACCAAGACTCTTGGACAATACCATAGTTAAAAGCTATGTGAGATACTTGCGTGGTGGCTTGTCGTACCTGCCATCTGTCAATAGGTTTTCCACACCAAAGAGCTCCAGAGAGGCAAACTGCTGTGGAACTGGTGCCCCGCTAGCATCTACAGCCTTCATAAAGCCTGATAATGCCTTCCTGCAGATTCATCTGTCTGTGTGTTTGCTCCATAGTGAGCTTCCTTCCAGGACAGGGTGAAATAGCAAAGAAAAGTGAACGATACCTATAAAAGAGCTGTGAAGCAGTGGGGCAGCAGCAGTTACAATGGTATGGTAAGCCTGCAAGAAAAATATACTGTTTATACTGCTCTTTGGGGTCATTATTAGGAAAGTTTGGAAATAGCTATTCTGCAGACCTTCCTGGAATCTAAACTTCCCAGTAATCTGCTTTCTCTCTGGTGTTTTTGCGCAGTTGAATGTAGAGGCAAAAACCCTGCATTGCCTCGAAGTTGTTGCCTTTTAATTTCTTAGGAGATCAAAGCTCTCAAGATGAGCGTGGGGCAGCTGCCATATTCACTGTCCAGATGGATGATTACCTTCAAGGGAAGGCTGTACAGCATCGCGAAGTGCAAGGCCATGAGTCCTCAACTTTCCTGGGGTACTTCAAATCTGGCATCAAGTACAAGGTAGGTGATTATGGGGTCTTTATACTACCAGTCTGAATCAAATTTGCAAGAAATGGCATCCTGCCCACTGCCCAATTCTCAGAAGAATGAGAATTGCCCTTTTTCCAGTTGCTTAAAAACCGTTCTCAACCAGATGTTTTCAATGAGTTGGAACTGACAGGGTGGAGAACAGCAGATCCCAGTGGGAGAGGTTTGGCTGCATTAATAATACACAAGCAAAGCCCCAGGAAATTTTAGGAATCAAGGTTTTGTTTTTCTTCGAGAAGCAGAGGAAAGAACAGTCCCAAGATGTCTGGAATGAATTTAAGAAATAGCAATTTGAGTTAATGGGAAACGCCTACCTAGCAGATTTAATTTCTCCCCACTTATGTCACAGAGTTTGACCTTCCCAGTCTCTTTTTCTGTGCTTAGCCCACCTCCTTAGCCTACGTAATGTTTTGGTAAAGTAGATGAATAGTAGTGGGAGTTAGTCTTCCATGCCATTGCAGTAAAGTGGAATAGAAGAAGTAAAAACATACAGTCAAGAACAGTTACATTTGTTAGGAATCTGATGGCACAAGGGAGGTGGTATCAGGTCAAATGCTTGCGAAGTGCTTACATTTCCTCATGTCTAAGACTTTCCTAATCTTTCTGTTTTGCTTATTTCCCACTCATTTGTTGTTATTTTCATTCATTTTAATTTGGTTATGCTTTTTTTGAGGATAACTGACATGATTCCTGTTGCCTACATTGATAAGTATTTCCAAGTGTCTCTGTATCAGCAGAGAAGGTGAATCTTGAGGTTGGGATAATTTCTGGTAGGCAGGTCATATAATATACATGGAAATACTCTTTACCCCACCAGTCTTACTAAATCCTATTAATACCTCAACTTACTTACTTCTTCAAATTTGGAGATCTCCAGCTGTATTGTATCAGTGTCCCTTAGATATTACAGGAATGGATAGCTGGGATGTATTGATAGATGCATGCTATCAAAAGCCCAGCCTGGGCACAGTAGCTCTTTCTGCAAGCTGCTGCTGACCCTCTTTCCTGTGAGAGGCAAAAATTGCTCACTGATAGCAAATCAGTAGGAGTTTCATTTTTTCTGAAGCAACAGCACAAATGTGAATTGTTCCTTTGTTTTCCCTTAGGCTGGTGGCGTGGCTTCTGGCTTCAGACATGTGGTTCCCAATGAAGTAACTGTGCAGAGGCTTCTGCAGGTCAAAGGCAGGCGAACAGTCCGAGCGATGGAGGTCCCTGTGACCTGGGAGAGCTTCAACACAGGGGACTGTTTCATCCTTGACCTTGGCAGTGTAAGTACCATGTAAAAGACAGGTTTAGCAGACTTTCAGGGGCAGGAGATGTCTGATTAGTTAGTTCACTTAAAGATTTTTTTTTTTTTTCTCCCCACTCTGTTGAAGCTATCTCAAGTGTTGAGCATTCTGAAACAGTTTAGCCAGTCTTTTAACATCTTTCAGTTCCAGTCATACTGCTATCTTGTCTAGAGGGGGGTTGTTATGCTCTGACAGTTGCACGGTCTTTCTCTTTTCCCCCAGAACATCTTTCAGTGGTGTGGCTCCAACAGCAACCGCCAAGAACGGCTGAAGGCCACTGTCCTGGCCAAGGGGATTCGGGACAATGAGCGGAATGGTCGCGCCAAGGTGTATGTTTCAGAGGAAGGATCAGAGCGGGAGGAAATGCTTCAGGTTATTCTCTTCATCCATTTGTCTGTGCTGGAGTGGGAAGGGCGGTATGTGGAAGAACGGGTGGGATGGGTAGATAGGCTCAGTAGCATGTGTCTTTACATGTGAAGTGTTAGTGGTATAAAGACTCAATTCAATGCAGACTTGGTCCTCTGCATCGCTGGAACATCAGAGTATATTTTCACTGTTGTTGATCTAAAAGTTTCTTCTACTTGTTCTTGTGGCTGGAGCATCTGGGGAACAGAGATCCTCTTGGATTGGCTGGTAATGTTTTTTCTCTGTCTCAGGTTCTGGGACCAAAGCCCAGTTTGCCACCAGGAGCTTCTGATGACACCAAAACTGATACAGCCAATAGAAGGCTGGCTAAGCTCTATAAGGTAACAAGAAACCCTGACAAATAACTTTGTGGAGAATGGAGTGATCTTCGCGCAATTAGATGGAGCTAGAATAGCAGAGAGGAACTGAAGTGATCCGAGTCCTGCTTCTGCCTTACTCAGCCGTTAGCTTTTTGTGAAGTTTTATGTATGAACCTTGGTTGCTTACACTGCATACCCATGTGCTGTTGTCTTTATCACCACTTTTGACTGTAGTGAGACAGCTGGGACTTTCCAGGAATTTTTGAGGGAAAGGCAGAGTGTGAAATGAATGGGGGAGAAAGGGAGTTTTCCTTTGTATTATCATGTATTGTGTTAGGAAGATGACAGGAAGGAACTAAAAACAGTGAGCCTGAGAACCAGGATGAAGCAATGATTTGGAAGGTAACATCTGCCATCAGCTAGTGTAAGTGTAGAAGAATGTCCAAGACTTTTGGGGAGGAATTAATCTGGAGAAGAGGAGGCTGAGGGGAGACCTTATCGCTCTCTACAACTACCTGAAAGGGGGTTGTAGTGAGGTGGGTGCTGGTCTCTTCTGTCAGATGGCTGGAGATAGGACGAGAGGAAATGGCCTCAAGTTGCAGCAAGGGAGGTTTAGGTTGGATATTAGGAAAAATTTCTTTACTGAAAGGGTTGTCAGACATTGGAACAGGCTGCCCAGGGAAGTGGTTGAGTCATCATCCCTGGAGGTATTCAAAAAGTGCATAGACAAGGCACTTCAGAACACGGTTTAGTGGGCATGGTTGATGGTTGGACTCGATGATCTTGAAGGTCTTTTCCAACCTAAATGATTCAGTGATTCTATGAATGTTCTCTACAGCAGTCTCTGGTAATGATGTGGTGAATATCTGCCAAGATGGTTTGTAATTTGAATCTTTATCCATTAGTAAGTACAGGAACTCAGATTACTAAACCCGCTTGATACAGGGAGGCCTATTGACAGTTACCAAGACTGCCCTTTCCAGTTCTTGGGTGCTGTTGGTTTGCTTTAGAAGGTATTTCTTGGCTGCTTGTGCAGCAAGGATAGTTACCATTCTGGATCAATCTTTCTTTGGTCCCAGCAGTATCTGCTTTGCTAGAAGTACTTGAAATCTTCAGAGTAAGTGTTATGTTTTTGTCATCCTGTTGCTGTGTCAAAGGTATCCTGTTTGAAAAACAATAGTGCCTGAAGCAGCCAATGCATTCAGATTTATTTCCCTTCCACTCCCTGAGTTTTGGACTATCGCCATGAATCTGGAGGGGAACAGATGATGCCTTATCTGATCTCCATGCCGTGTTATCACAGGTCTCCAATGGGGCTGGGAACATGGCAGTCTCCCTGGTGGCAGATGAGAACCCCTTCTCCCAGGCAGCCCTGAATACAGATGACTGCTTCATTCTGGACCATGGCACAGACGGAAAGATCTTTGTTTGGAAAGGTACAATAGAGGTGCAGGTGAAGATGATTATGCATATATAGGATCTTTATCCAGTTATCAATCCCTGTTTCTTTGAAGCTGGGTAGAGGAGTGTACACTTGGTGGTGGTGGTGCTTTTCAGGGCAAGTTTAGATAGCATTAACTGTCTCAGAAAGGACACTCATCTGAAATGTCACGTGCTGAGGTACAGGGTCTTTAGTGTAGAGCATTAAAGGGAGGGTCCTGGGAACCAGGAAGAAAAAATTAAATTAATATCATAAGTAGAAAGGCAATTGTGCTCTCTCAGCCATCACAAAAGGCATAAAAGAGATTGAACAGTTGTCATTTGCTATTTGGCATCATCTAGCTGGAAGGCTCGGCCCTCCTAGTCTTGCAAAAGGTAGAAGTACCTGGGACAGTTTCTTCTCTGGGTATGCAGAACTTTTTAAAAGTTGACCTCTTTTCTCTCTATTTTCATTAAAGGCAAGGGTGCCAACTCTGATGAGAAGAAGGCAGCACTGAAAACAGCTTCCGAGTTCATTGATAAGATGGGTTATCCAAAACATACCCAGGTAAGGATGTGCAGCCCACCTGTGGCAAACCCCCAGACACCACTGGGGTCGCTTTTCTGCCACACAGGTCACTGACTCCAGAGCACAGCTCATGTGAAGCGTCATTAGCAGTATTTCAAGTAGCTCCTGGTTTGGGTCATCTGCTCTTCTGCAGGGAGATATTTCAGTGTTTCTCCTGGGCTAACGCAGTCCGTAAAATAGCATTTATCCCAACACAACTAGTATTTAACGTTTCTTCCTCTCAGATACTTTTTTATCTTTTCCATGACCTCTCTCCAAAGAGTGCAAAAGAGAAGGCGTAGATAAAACTGCCCTTCTTGTTCTTAGGGAGATGATTCTAAAGGCTTAATATCCCTTAGAACTCACCTGAGACTGACTGCATCCCATAGCATATCGAGATCTATATTGTAGGTTATAATAGTATGGACCTTCCAGGTGTCGTTACACAGAGGCTTAAAGATTGAGTAACACTGGCTTGAAAGAAACAGATCCCTTCAAACTAGTGGTCACAAGCAGCAAACAGATAGTTTGTCATGTGTCTTTTCTCTTGGAAAAGATCTGCACAGTATGGTAATGGCTGGAGGTAATATTGATTGCTGTGTCTCTGATTATGGCATCAGTGAGACCTGACATTGCTCTTAGTACTGCATCTTGGCACCAAGCATTTAACTGCTGTAATCTCAGAAGAGTTGGACCAGGCAGTTCTCTGTCAGCCTGAAACCAGGGCTCACATGAAGCAAGGAGCAGCCAGAGCTGGAGTTGCGTGGGATGGGAGGCAAGGCTGCTCCTGATGGGATGGCTCATTTGTTTCAGGTCCAGGTCCTCCCGGAGAGCGGTGAGACACCTTTGTTTAAGCAATTCTTCAAGAACTGGCGGGACAAGGACCAGACAGAAGGACTGGGGCAGGCTTACATTTCTGGTCACGTTGCCAAGATTGAGAAGGTACCTTTTGATGCTGCCACTCTGCACACCTCCAAGGCCATGGCCGCCCAGCATGGAATGGAGGATGATGGCTCTGGCAGGAAACAGGTGAGCAGTGTCAGAATCCCTTTGGGAAGGTTTCCAGAATTTTCTTTGCTACTTGATGCATTCCTGCAAGAGCAGCGAGACAAAGGGAGGCCTGAGAGTCATCAACGCTGCAGTTTTGTAAGTGCTGGGTGAATTTTTAACACCAGAAATACCAGCAGGGTCTTGGGAGCCCTGCATCTAAGTGGTGTAGCTGAGCTGTTAATTTTGACCCCAAAATTTCCCTGGGGCAATCCTTCACCCAGCAGTGTGGACCCAGACTTCTTCCTCATTCCTCTTCCTCCCTGTTATTCTAGCTGTTGCCATCACACATGTGATAGGTGATTGTCTCAGAGCACCTATCTCATGCAGCTGGATGCATGCATTTGCACATAGAAGCAGTGGTGGAGGTGGGCTTGAAAGGGCTGGGTACTGTCCAAAAGCCTGCAGAGGTCCCAGCCAACATTAGACTTCTCAGAAGTCCCCAGTAAAGTCAGAAAGCTCTATTCCTGACCGTCCAACTGAGAGAAATTGAAATGATCATGTCAGGTACAAAATGGGCATCAGTGCTGGCAGTGCTCATAGTCTGATTCGCATTCTCTCCAGTGGTTCTGGTGGAATCCCATTAAGGGTTAGGAGCTCCCAAGAGGATAAGCTGGATGTGCCCTGCTTCCCGACCTGGCTGCAGGCTGTGGAATGCCAGGTTTTTAGCAGCGTTCCCCAGCAGGTGGGGCTGCAGGACTGCAAGTTCTGTGAGGCTGAATTTGGGAAGAAAATGGAACAGGCGCTCTGTTAGGAAAGTCCGCTTATTTTGCTGTCAGCGTTGAACTCAGAATATTTCTGCTCCTCTCCTTTTCTAGATTTGGAGAATAGAAGGGTCAGAGAAAGTGCCAGTGGATCCTTCGACATATGGCCAGTTCTATGGAGGGGATAGCTATATTATCTTGTACAATTACCAGCATGGTGGAAAACAGGGACAGATCATTTACACTTGGTAAGAAAGTTTTCCTGATGCAAGTCAGGAAACACTGGGGCTATGTGGGGCTGAGATTCCACTTCTGCGAAAATGGGTCACTGGAGGTTCCCACTTACAGAGGATCCTCAGGGGATAAAATTTCACCCTGAATAACCTTCCCTCGCAAACCAAACAATACCAGAGGTCTGGAATGTTTTGTTTGAAGTGGGACAATGGGGGGAATTACTGTGCTGGTATTTTTTTTTTCCTTTTTTTCCCAGCAGTAGTTACTCCCTTCTTTGGATCAAGCTCTAGTTCTTTTTGTGGAGTTCCTACATTTTTTGAGACTACTGTAACTAATTTTTGATACTGTGCCACATTGGCTGGTGGCTTGTGACTGTTACAGTTCCCAGACCATGCCCTTAAAGAGGAGTTTTTCAGCAGGCAGTCTCACAGTGGTCTTCTTCCTGCTCGTCAGCAAGCAGAGAGGGCACAGGCAAGCTGTCGAACTGAAACCAGAAAGGACGCAGTCTGTATAGGGGCTGCATGTGTAGTTCCTGGTAACAGTACCAACAGGCATGTCTTTAAACTAGGTGTTAGAAAGATAATGGCAGATGGGCATGAAGATAAGAAAGAATCTGTGCTTGTTATCTAGAAAACATTCCTATCTCCCTCTGTAATCACTGTGTTACAATATAGCATAATGAATTTCTTCATGTTGAATGAAGTACTGCAGAGGTTTGGTAACAGAGGTTTTTCTTACCTCTTCTTGATCTCTGTAAGGGGGGTGTATGTGTGTGGACAATGGCTGAAAATAAAACTCAAATTTTGCCTTGTCCTTCAGGCAGGGTGCTGATTCCACTCAAGATGAAATTGCGACCTCTGCATTCCTCACAGTACAGCTGGATGAGGAGCTGGGAGGAAGCCCTGTGCAGGTAAAAAAACCCAAACCCAACCAACCAACCAAAAGAACCCAACACTGTGAGAATAAATTATATATATATAGTCATAGTTATATAGTTATATGATACCAATTGGCAGCGAAGAAACCCAGTCAAGTGGCAGCCTCCAGCCATGGTGTAGGTGTTATGGAGTGGCTGTGTGCCTAACCTTCATACTAGCTATTATGCAAGGAAGTTTTACAAGTGGCCTGTATGAGACAGAAGGTTTTTTACAACTGTTACTTGTTACCTCTGTGCCAGTGGATCACTCAGCAATTAAAACGAAATGGCAATTGTGAGAGTTCAGTTTAAACACTGGTCTGCTTTTCTGTGGGAGGCAGTAGCTAAGCTCCTGTGACAAGCTAGGAATATTCCAGCTGGAAAGATGGTTGTAAAGGCCTTTTCTGGTATATCTTGTGCTGCTTTTCAGCAGCAGCTTAAAACTGACAGCAAGTTTCTTTTTCTCTAGAAACGAGTAGTGCAAGGAAAAGAGCCACCTCATCTGATGAGTATGTTTGGTGGAAAGCCCTTGATCGTTTACAAGGGTGGAACCTCTAGGGAAGGAGGCCAGACAGCACCTGCAGAAACGCGCCTGTTCCAGGTCCGATCCAGCACCTCGGGAGCTACCAGAGCAGTAGAGGTATGTGAAAAGCAAGTCAACTTCCATGTTGTATGCACAGGGATGGGAACATGATCCCTTTGAACAGAACAAGGGCCAAATTGAGCTTTCTGATGTAAAATGAAACACATTTTGAAAACTTTACAACTATTAAAAGATTCCTCTTTTCCCATAGATAAGTAGTGATAATCATTATTTTCTAATTAGTTTATAAATACTACCTTGAATACATTTAAGCCATTTTCTCTAAAGTCCCCCCTAGATGCTGCACCCTGCATACTATGATACTTTTCAAACACTGTTGAAAACCACTAGGATCTGGCCATTGTGACTTGTTCTAAGCCTGTGTGACAGTAATCCTGAAGTCAGAAAGTGCTAAATACCCCATAAGCAAATAGAACTTGTGCCGGGACACGGGTCAAGAGCCCCACTCCTTTGAAAGAAAATGCACACAACCCCTCCCCAGGGTGCAGCAACAAAAGAGAGACTAAATCCTAGTCAATAGCTACAGGTGAGGCAAGAGTACCGTCTGCAGCAACTTCCTAAGTTTCTGGCTTCAGGATGGCATGTCCTTGTTGACATAGAGGAAATTACATTAATGATTGATCAGCCTCAGCAGCAGGGATACTGCTCTACAGTGGTCTCCCCAGCAAGTTCTTAAATCTCCTGTCATAACCATAAAGACTGGCAAAATGACCGATCCAAGCATTCTTGCCATAGGTCATATGTATCTGTAGATTACACACAGAAACACAGATTTATTTACGCTTCTCATATGATTAAGTCTACCTCATCACTCAGATATAGGTGAATATACAACATGTCTTATAGCCTTACATGTTTGTATGGAATATCTTATTTATTTGCAGTTTATTCAACGATAGGTACCGATTTTTATTTTGAAATAATGGACTCTTTGTAGAGAACAATTACATCTGACACGCGCAGTGTTCTTTCTTTTCAGCTGGATCCTACTGCCAGTCAGCTGAACTCCAATGATGCCTTTGTCCTGAAAACTCCCTCTGCCGCTTACCTTTGGGTTGGCCAAGGAGCCAGCGATGCTGAGAAATCAGGAGCACAAGAGCTGCTGAAGCTGCTGGGAGCTCGCCCAGTACAGGTTTCTGAAGGCAGAGAGCCAGGTGAGGGAGGCACAATGGAGTCCGAGATCATTTCTGTGTAGCTGCACATTCTCGGTAATTATTTCATGGATATTTTCTTTTGTCTCACAGAACAAGGAAATGTGGACACAGGCACTGAGGGGCTTCTCCACAGTATCTTCATTATGTTTAACAGTGCACTCATGTTTGTAGGCCTTTGGGACTTTCTGACATAGAAGAGTGCTTCAAGTCCTACCCAAACCATACTGCTACCGTGGTTTCCATGAATAGTTGAAGCATCAGTATCTCCTTCTCTTTTGCAGATAATTTCTGGGCAGCTTTGGGTGGAAAAGCTCCTTACCGTACCTCTCCCCGGCTGAAGGACAAGAAGATGGATGCTCACCCCCCTCGTCTTTTTGCATGCTCCAACAAGAGTGGACGCTTCACTGTGAGTATCTAAGACAGTCAAAATTCAACATCCATCTGACAAAGTGGAAGAAACTCAGTCCCAGTCTGCTCTGAGCCAACCAAGAGTCTGTTATGCCATACCTTCCTTCGCAGTGTTACCTCCGGAAGGAAAGCATCATCAGCACCATTTTTCTGCAGAGACAGCAGCTAGTTCTGTTGCACTGTTGTGTCAGCACAGCAACTTTCTGAAGCATCAAACTGGTCCTCCCCTAGTTAACAACGAGCATTCAGACTCCTCAAATTTTAACTCATGAATTTTTCAAGTAAAAAGAGGCAGCATTACAAGTCTTGGGTGTGAGTGACAGTTTCTCTAGGTAGATAGAGACTGATTTTGTGTTCTGTGATCTAAGAACACTTCTGTGACATAGCCCGAGTTGCACGGTCAAATACCGTGCTGGTGTCCAGCTTAATGCATCTCACCAACGAGAGGTGAAACTAGAACCTCTGTGAACTGGATTTCTCCTGTAAAGATAAAATGGCATTTGAAGCATGTGCTCATCTTAACCTTGTGTTTTCCAGATTGAAGAAGTTCCTGGAGATCTGACTCAGGAGGACCTTGCTACAGATGACGTTATGCTCCTTGACACATGGGATCAGGTATGTCACATTTACCTAGCGAGGAGAGGAGCAAACGATGTGCACAAATGGGCTGGAGGTTGAGATCCAAATTACAATAGCTGGAAGAGTCATTGCATTACAGAGTTCTTTCATCTTCAGGCCTGAGAACAAATCACCTCACTAGTGACATTGAAGAGAACTTGCACCCGGAACATGAGGAAAGAGTTGGTGTCCTGCTGCTTCTCTGGTTAGCTTAAGGGCTGAAGAAAATAGGTTGTTGTGGATCATATGTCCTACCCCAGTCTATAAACTTCTTGAGGGCAGCATGCTTCTCCTGGCTGGGGAGGACTGTGAACCATTGTCAGGATTCAGCAGTTTAAAATACTGACATATTTTCTGTTATTTTTCAATAACAGACTGTGCACAGATCAGCTAAAAGGCAACTTAGAGATGAATTTTATATGTTTTATGTAAAAATGTTCAAACATCTGCTTGTTTTTCCTGATGTTGAGCTAGTGTATTAATTTGTTCACATATCTAGAATTTATGTAGCTAAAATGCAGTCAAAAAGCTTCTCATTATCTACCAACAGCTTTAATCACGCAGGTCAACAATCCAGGCACACCAACATGACTACGTTCTTGTTCTTTGTTGTACTCTGTTCACTGAGACTTTGTCTAAGTTATCCCTTCTTTCATAAAGAAATCGATTGTTGCTGAAATAATTCATATGGGGTTTTTTATCTTTAGGTCTTTGTATGGATTGGGAAAGATGCCCAAGAAGAAGAAAAGACTGAGGCGCTGAAATCTGGTAATGTCACATTTTCCTCTCTGAACTATCAGATTCTTATTTTCCCACTATCTGACTGTAAGGCAGGCAACTTAATATGCTGAGAAACTTACCTTAATCACAACGTAAAATTCAATCTTGTGATCAAAGAGATCACATTTCTCAAGACAGGAGGATCCCCAAGATCAGCATAAAGAGCTGTAGTAGTCAGACACACTGTGCTCAACCCCCAGCACTGAACAAGTATCCTTGTGTGGGTAAGCGGGTGTAGCCTGCCGCTGTATTACAGCGTTTTTATAATCCTGATGTCAGTTTTCTACAAACAAGCGCCAGTCTTCTAATAGGTGTAGGTAAAACCATAGTGTGAATGCTTTTGTGGGTTTTTGTTTAAATGGATGATCTGAAATTGTATCTCTAGCATCCATTTAGCTACAGCTACAACTGTTGCTCCCTAAGACTTGCACTCTCTGAGATGTCTTCTACTTGTGTGTTTTCAGCTAAACGGTACATTGAAACTGATCCGGCCAGCCGAGATAAGAGAACTCCAATCACAGTCGTTAAGCAAGGGCTGGAGCCGCCAACCTTCTCCGGCTGGTTCCTGGGCTGGGATGATGACTACTGGTCTGTCGATCCTCTACAGAGAGCAATGGCAGATGTGGATGTCTGAGTAACAAGTTTTTTCTTTTTTTAAATGGAGCAAGTTTAGTGCCTTCAATGCCTTCAAGAGCTACTTCCTCCTGCAGGATGCGTGTTAACAAGGCAATGATGTTAATAGCCAATTAGCTGTGCAATAATTACCGAAAACAATCATGACCAGTCACTGACCCTCCTCCTTGCTTTGATTATATTTAATACAATAAAGCTTGTATGGAATACATGAAGAATAGAAATGGTGGGATTTGTTACAAAAAGATTAAACAGAAGCTGTAGATCCCACATTTGAACTTGCTTGAAACAAATACACCTTAGAAAACGAAACCTTCTTTGTGCCATCTTTTGCACATGCACTTTCTACTAAATGGTTACAGAAATGACTTTTGGGGTTTGGGGATTGTTCTACTTTCCCCTCACCAGAATTATGAGCATTTAAGATAAATTAACAGTATCCTACTCTTTCAGAAAGTCACTCGTTGGTAAACAGCATGGGTTTTTTATTCAGGATGAGAGCAAAAAGCGTGCTCCTGGTGTCAACAAGAATTCCCAGGGGTGGCCATTTACAGCAGCAGCAGGAGGAGTTACAGATTCACTCATCTTCCCCAAGGATTAACCTCAAGCTGTGCAGTTACTCCATTTCCCACTTCAAGTGCCTGAGCACAGTAATGCTAATTATTATAGCTTTGTTAACCATATTTCTGACCCCTCTCCCACCAAAAAGTCAAGCTCAGCTTACATTAACTGAAGTACTGACAAACGCATGCAGATGGGTATATTGCTTTTATGATGCAGAGGATGAAAAAACATTCACAGCAAACAGGCAGAAAGGAAACAGTGCTGATGATTAGCTCAAGCCCTAGGAGCACTTGGGCATCTTCTCCTACAGTGACAAAGGCACAGTGTATCAAGGCACAGGTAGACAGACCTTACCCTTACTAAAATACCTGTGAATACAGAACTGATAGTACCAGAAAAGTGACTAAAAACATGTTAGGAACTTTATGCTGGCCACTGTAAGAAGGGCACTTACTTAGATCAATGATCTTGGCTTTTCGTTTTCATTGCCACCTCCCAGTAATTGAAGACTGGATGCCAAAGTCGGCAATGGTGGTAGCCTGAAGAGCCTCTCCCCAGCCCCAGACTCTAATTATTCTCATTTTAATCTGTAATTACATCTACTAAACAGGTACAAAATATGAACACAGTTTAACAGGCTTACAGCTCAAGACTACACGAACTGAAGATTATATGCTTTTGGTATTAAGTATAAGCCCTTTGTGTCACAACAAATACAACAGGTCTGCTCAGAAGCAGCATCAACAGGTAAATCACTGATTTGTTAGAACAGATACACAAACAGTACAGCATCTTCTGTTAAACATCACCACCCCCCGCCAATTACAGAGGTCTTCCTTCCTAGAGAAGCAGGTTTTAGACCTGGATAAAATGCAGGACTCAGTACTTTGGCTTTTAAAATAATTTTTAAGAGAGACAGATAAAGGCAGACCCAACAACTTTTCAGTGCTTTGAAGAAGCATAATCTACACAGGCACACCACCCTAACAACAGAACAGCCCATCAGTGAATGCAAGCATGTTGTATCCGTAACTACGGCATGTTTGTGCCATTTCTGTGTGGCAGAACAGAGATGGAAAGTTCCACTAACAACTGTTTCTCATGAATGGGGGACTGTTTTAGAGAGCATGAGCCTGATTCTCAGAAGTACCCAGTATAGTATTCTCACTCCTGTTATCAATTTCTGTTACTTTTCCAATCCACATGACAGTAATCCGATGACTTCATCACATAAAGCTATACTCCAAGAGAATATAGTTAGGGCTGTGCTGCTTCCCTTGCAGGGCTACAGACCCATTTATTAAAAGGAATGCTTCTCTTTTCAAATGTTGGATCATCTCACCTTCACCACAAATGGTTTTATATACTATTTGAAAACATGAGGTTACAGATTAAAGGTGTCCCACCCAGGATAGTATGAATACATGCTTCTTTAAGATCACAGTCCACTTGTACTCATTTTGAGAGGTTTTCAATTTCAAATGTTTTGATTGCCCATATTCACAAACATTTACATATAAAGTTTTATAACACACTTAGTATAACAAAAGAGGTTCCTCAGCAAATCCACTTTGTTAACACCGCCATAAGCTATAATACACAGGGAATTCAGCAAACATTTGCTGTAGCAAAAACAACCCCACTCCGAACTCTCTCCCCCCACACTACCTAGCGATTTGCACCTATGATGCCCTGCAGCATATTTATGGGCAATGGGAAGACGATGGTGGAGTTCTTCTCCGCAGCAATGGTGGTCAAGGTCTGCAAATAACGAAGCTGAAGAGCAGCAGGGGACTCCGTAATAACCATGGATGCCTCTTTCAGGGCCCTGGAAGCGTTCATTTCACCCTCAGCTGCAATTACCTGGGGAGGCAAAATGAATGAAATTGAATTCATTCTGGCACAGTAATAAACTAGAAATCTGTAGGATGACTTGAGCCGTAACTCATAAACCAAAGACACTGCTCATCACTTTGATCAAGTGACCTCCCCTTACCATGTTCTTTCACCGGTTCTGCCTTTTCTCTTGCTCAGACGTAATCTATTCCTGTTTGCTTCCAAGACCCTGTAGGCCTGTCTTTCTCCCATTCAGTATCAGAATGCCAGATCACAAAAGCTGGCAATGCAATGGGGGCATTTGTGCTATTTTCAAAAACTTTTGTGCTTCTTTCAGCACGGCCTTTCAAAACCAGAAGGCACTCCCCTCACCTATCTGAAAATACTTTTTACTTAAAGCTGTATTTTTTTGTCTCTACAAGGGCCTGACAGGTGAATGGCATGTTTCTTACTGGGGAAATACCTTTTTATTCCCTCATTCTTTTTAATTATGAGCTCAGTAGGGACAGATTTGTGGTCATGCACTTCTTTACAAGCAGGGCCCTTCTGCACTGGGACAATATAAATATTTTCTGAATATTTGTAAAGGACGGCTGGATTGGAGGATGCCACAGTTTTAACAGGTAAGTTATTGGTGAGGCAATTTACATGCCTATCAGCACAGGCAAGTGCATATTCCCCTACAGAGTTCTACTGCGAAGGCACAATATTCTTTTAAACGTCAGAATAAATAATAGTAATAATAAAAAATAATCACAAAATAATTAAGCTTAAAAAAAAAAGCAGACATTAATACTTGGAGCACTAATGTAGGCTTAAAGATCTTTTCCTAGGTGCACCACCAACTTCACATTCAATAATTGCTAGCCCTGAAGCGTAATGAAATTCAGTTTACCATTTATTTCCCATGAAAATAAAAAATAAATTTTATAATTAGAACCTGAAGATAGGTTAAAGTTAATGAAACTCGTAATTAAGTGGCAGATATGAAAATCAGTCATATATATGTGCATAAAAATCACTCGTGTGTGTGTGTGAGAGATGAACATCTTAAGATTACATTTAATCTTCATGGCTTTAGATGAACTCTAGTAAACCTCCCTTTGCCAAGACAAATTTTTAGTATTTAGAATACAAGTTCCATTTTTCTACTGGTAGGCAGCTCAACAGACCACTACTATCTACCAGAAACCCTCATCTATCAGCATAGTCTACCAAAAAAGTGGTTTTTTTGAACAGCTAGGGTTTTTTGTTCGTTTGTTTTTTTTAAAAAACAGAATCTACAGTTGCATCTATGGAGGTCAAAATAAGTCTTCCAGGTGGCATTAACAAACCACCAGAGGAGACAAATTGCAGGGCACAGAACATTAAGGGAGAAAGCTAACTTGCCTAGTCCTAGAAAAGGACAGCTCTGACTGCCCCTGAGGATTTTTACTCCAAACTTCAATATTTAGTATCACCTTCTCCCACCTCAGAAGGGAATAAGACATCATGACCAAAATGATCACTGGTCAGCTTAAGGGTGACAAAACTTAAGTATTACAGCCATTTTATTTCTCATATGAAGTAACAGACAGAAAACAAAGGACTTGCCTAAAATCAGGGCTAGTCAGGAAAAGTCTGGAAGTAAGTTTGGCTTCTAATTCACTGCAGGCTCCAGCTAATAACCTCAAAATTGTTCCATTTATGATTTGTTCTTGGAGTGTGGAAAAAAAATAGAGATTCTGCATTTTTGAAGGAAATCTCACCTGCATGAACCACAATGAAATAGAGCAAGTACCCAGACACAAATCCACAAAAATCCTGCCCTGCACTCCTATTTGCTACAACACAATCTGGCTGAGAATCTTCATCCTCTACATCACCACACTGAATTATTCATGAAGAAAAAAAATTAAATAAATCCAGACCCACACGTTGATGTTACTACCTTAGCTCTCGCCTCCCGGGCAGCTTCTGCTTCTGCAGCCATTGCTCTTTGCAGCTGGACAGGTAATTTCACATCCTTGATCTCCACACGTTCTACCTTAATGCCCCAATCATCTGTTGCCTCATCAAGCGTGGCCTATATAAGGCAGGACAATTAAGTTAAGCCATCTACCTGGCTGCAAACGAATGTCCAAATTTGAAGAATGACCAACAAACCAAATGAATTATCTTACAATTCTTGGACTTTAAGGGCTTTTGGTTTTATATTATGATTTGATAATTATAAAAGCATAACTGTTGTAAACTAACAAAAACCCCCAGAGCTTGATTAATATATTGAAGGAATTCCTCAGCATAACTTCCTTCAACAGCGGAGTATTGACATAATGATCCAGGGAAGCCCTCCTCTCCTGTATCCCTCATTCCCACTTGCTAGCCCCACCAGTCCATTATTGCTTTAGTCACTCATTTTTATTATACAGAATGGCATCCCAATAGCTCTTGATTGGGTTTTACCTAAAGCTCCAAATCACAACTTGGCTTATCACTTCAAAAGTAAAATAAATCCTGACCTGTAAGTTATCTATGGGATTGCTGCTTAACTGATTGATGGATTGCTCAGGTAAAGTTGCTCATACCTGCATGCTGTGTGCAATTTCTTCACGATCAGAGAGAATCTGAGAAAGGTTTTTGGTCCCCAGAACATTCCTCAAAGTAGTCTGTGCTAAAAGACGGGTGGCTGAGTCAGCATTTGTGATATTTGCTACAGCAAGGGTGGCATTCTGAACTCTGTAATAAACCACTCCATCTACATTAACTGTCACAGAGTCCTTGGTCAAGATCTAAAAAGCAATGGGGAAAGCAAATAATAATTAAGCATGTATTTATTGAATATAATGATAATTCTCTATTTGTTTTACTCGACAAACTCCTGTTTTTTCCCAGGATAAAGCAACTATCTTGAAAACAAAAGGTCTTATACACATATGCTGCATGTGAACATGTCTATGTTCAGATGCACAAACCTTCCAGTATAGCTCTGCGAAGCTAAGACTAAATACAGGATTAGAACACTTCCCATTGAAAAATAAATTGTTAGCTTTGCCATAATGTTATTTCTAACTCAGTTCTTCAAATTCACTGTATCCCATGTTACTCTACCAAGCAGATCCCTGAAGAGGCCGAAGTCTGCTCATAACCAGGCAAGTCCCGCTGCTGTATTTTGGTGAGGCTTCTAGTAACAGATGTGTAAGAGGCAGATTGACCGCACAGAAATGCAAGAGGTATGCATGATGAAGGACCAGGGTAACAGGAAAGGCTCCAAGACGTTAGCACTCAAAGTTATTTTGTTTAAATGCAGAGATAGGAGTATTGGACCACTACATTCAAAATGAGTTAAAGCACTCTAGTTAAGAGCACACACTGGAAACATTTATGAGAGGCTCATTTGATGTTTCTGTACAGAGAAAAAAAGGTTAATAATGAGTATAATTGCAAATTTAGGACACATTAGATTTTCACTTGTATTTAACTTCAGTCACAAAACTATTGATTTAGCAAGACATAACTCTGCAGGTATGTCAGTTCACAAAACAAGGGCAAAACATGCAACCTATTTAAAAAAGCAGGCTAGGGAAGAGGCAGTGTATTTCAGCTGCAGAGTCAAAGAAACATCATAAATGAGATTTTCCCATACTGCAGGTGTGACTGTAGCTGAAGGCAGTTCTCAGTTACTGCTTATTCTATAACATAAGAATGGCCAATGCCAGAAAGTCTAGCACAGCAGTGGCTGTGTAAGTTACTTTACAGGAATGCAGAAACTTCGTAAAAAAGGGTGTCAGTGTATAACGAAGCTTAGAGAAACAGAGAGCTGTACCCATGAGACATTTTAGAAAAGACTGGAAGGTTTCACTGAAGTATGTCTAGCTACTGACAAAATTGGTTTTGCCCATCCCAATGGCCAGCTGCATGGGTGTCAGCCTTACTTCAACATGTAATTAGAAATATCTCTATTATTATCTGGCAGTTCATTGTCCTTCTTGGAGGTACTTGTGATTGAAATGCCACCTTGTGCTACTAAAAGAGTATGTGGTGATTTCTTGACAAGTTGCACAGGAAATCCAATTTGTGAACATTCTCAGAGCTAGATTCAGGTGATTTACTGAATTTAACACTTGTATGTTAAGCAAAAGATGTACTTGCAAAGATAAAGACAGATGCTCCTGAAAGTTTAGAAGAGAAAGAAGCATTAATATTAATTATATTTTAAAGTTAAAAAGAGATTGAAATATGCTGCACGACCATGGGATGAGGTGTCCTAATTCCATGTTAGACAATTACTATTATGTTATTCAACAAGAGAGGGACATGTGAGTTACCTGACCCTCAAGACTTACCTGCCGCGTCCTTCCCCAAACTACCATTTTAGCAGGCTTTTCATAATAGCATAAGATAGACAAAGAATAACTAGCATGCACAGAAATCTGTTGTACGAATAAAAATGTATTTCTGCTGTTACCCACTAAAAACAAACCAACCTAAATCCATAAGCATAATTTAATCAAGCCAAAAGAAAAACTGTAGAACTGATGGCTTCACTAATGGCACATCAGCAGCTGCAAGCACATTTTGCCTGCCAGTGATTAGGTTTCTACCAATTACCCTTTAGAGTGTACCATGACAGTTGCCATTTGTCTAAATCTACAACTAATGATGAGCAATAAACCGACTAGCAAATATGACAGGAAACAGATGTACCAGACAGGTTGCATCAGGCATCTTTGTCTTGCAAAATACATGAGACATGAGGGATACAGTTATAATCATCAACGTACAATTGTTCACTAACTTATTTTTAGAGGGCTAGTTGTTTTTCATTCGTTATCCATTGAGTTGGCATCACAGAGTTCAGCTAGCTTAATGCTGTAGAGAGATTCTGCTAAAAAATTAAGATGTCCATGGAAAAACAGACTAGAAATAAAAGTAATTTTTCTGTTCTTTAGGACCTTCAAACTGAAAGACATCAGATGACATTAGGTGCACTACATCTTTGTAATGTTCCTGTGCATAGCAGGACATCGAAGCAACACGTACACAAAACACCACGTGAGTGGACCATTACCCAGAGTTGCTATTAATAGCATTTGATGTATATAATAATTTCATCCCATTATTTTAGCTACTTTCTACATCTAGATGCAAAACTAAACTGCCATAGGAAAGATCACTGCTGCTTCTGGAAATCTTCCAGATTTCACAGAAACAATTAAAGATGTTGCATGAAGTCCAGCAGTCTTCATTCCAAACCCCTCCCATTCTAGCTCTTAGACAGTATTAAGTTATCTTATTTGTTCCTTAGAGGACAGCATAATTTGTTTTCTTTCAGGGATCTTCTCTTATAGAATGGTATTACTAAAGGATGTATGTATTCTTCACAATACATTGAACCTGCACAAGAAATCTATATTAAAACTACATGCTACCCAATACTGAGAGAGGGAAAGGAAAAAGAAAGTGCAAAAAATTCTGCATACACTTCAGCAGATACAAAGGCAGGTGCAAACTCACCTCTTGGGGAGGAATATCAAAAGAGATGGTCCTCATATCAACTTTGATGAAGCTGTCTGTGCAGGGCAGGACAAAAAACAAACCTGTACAAAAAAATCCATTCAAGAAGATGTGAAAATGGGTCATTAAAAAAAGATGAAACTTGCTATTGAAATAAGCTTAAGCCCAACCACTGTAGCTATATAGCCTTCTTTGTACCGAGCTCAGCAGCATGTTCGTTAGTGGCCTTCAAACCAGGCTAAGATTTTCAAAAAAGTATGCTGAGAAACTTCAATTTATTCAGGTCTAACTTGTTTAGAACTCTTTAACATTTGGAAAAAAAACCAGAACTCTTAACAGCTACTTCTGAAAATCTGTCACACATAGTTACTGGTCAGGCCTACTTCTGGTAAGTAGAAACTATCAACCTCCTTTTGTTCTGGTGGATTACTGTAATTCTTCAACTTTACAGCAATGTGGAAGTATTGCAAAACCCCGATGAAAATGCAGGAAGAAGCTATTGCCCCTCTCTGTCACTCTGAGCAGCAGGAGCAACAGCCGAAAATAACATTCTTTCAGATCTCATCAGAATTTCTACTATACGCAGGAAACTTTTCAAAACTATCAAATAATTTAATTGCTTCTATTTCTTTTGAAGAACATCGAGGCTTTCAGACCATTCAGGTTTTAACTGACATATTAAACTTCTTTTTTAAAATAGCACATTTGATGCCGTTATTCCTCCCCTTACATTCTGTGTTTTTGATTTTACCTGAAGACCACGCATTAACTAAGGAGATCTGGGTAACGCACACAGATAATTAGTTTACTATTTTCTCCATATAAAGTAACACATCCTCTCACTGGAAGTTACAAAATTCTTGAGAAATCCATTTGCCAGTCTAATGCAATGCCTCTAGACAGCTATTATTTTGCTGAAGACTTAATTAGAACAAATATCAAGTAAGAACGCTCTCCAGGACATACCTGGTCCCTTTGCTCCTCCTTTTAAGATGCGTCCAAGTCTGAATATGATGGCTCTCTCGTATTCCTTTATAATCTGCAATAAATAGTTGGATGTCATGCAAGGGTTTCCCGAAACCATGTGATGGACTATATATACAGTAGTCTAAGACAGTCTGGAGTCTCAGATGTAACATACATTTCTATACTGGCTGCTTTTGAGAATTTTAGCCTAAACTTTATTGTCAAAAAGCAAACAGCAGAAAGAATAATCAGGACAATATTCCACAAGAAATATTCTTCAGACTGTGGCACCATCTATCAACAGCAGAAGCAACAGCACGTCATCTGGGCAGGACCAAGCACTAGAAGTAGCCATCAGGAATATCCTAGCAACAACAAAACAAAGTGCAGTAGATGTGACCCAGCAGAGATTTTCCCAGCTCTAATTCTGATGCTGTATATTAGCCAAAACAAAGTAGGAGTTATTTCCTCCAGTCTGGAAACTGAAAACATCAACCTCGAAGTGATCACAGATGACACAGTCTCTATGAATCTGTCACACACAGCCACATATATGCACATACTTACATATTTAGGTTTACGTACTTCATATTTACACACCTATATATATAGGGAGAGAACTCCTTAGGAAAAAATAAATTAAAATCAGTCCTCCAAGAGTAATTGTGTGTTCTTGCAATTATTCTGGTTTTCCAAACTAGCTTATATACTAATGACAACTGGGCAGATGTAGTAAAGATATCAATGCAAAACCCGTTTTGACTAAATACTGTAATAGCACTGAAGATTAATGCACTGAAATATTGGGGTCTGCTATAGTTCAAGAAAGAATAGCGTTAGATTAATTTGTGTTTAAAACAAATACATAAAACAGAGAACAATAATAACCACCAGGAAGCATCTGCATTGCTTAAAGTTTTAATCCAACTTAGCAGTGAACAATTTTACCTTTATGCACATCCAGATTGATACAGGAAATGTAATAACAGTGAAAAAAAGTGAAGCGATCACCAGGATCCATCCACACAAACCAAGGCCAGTATCAGAGTCATCTGCAAGAAAAGAGCAGAAATTTTCAGATTTTTAAAACCAAGACTGCCTGTTAAAGGAAGTGCCTACAATATTTATGTTAAATATTCCTTGAGATAAGCCACTGTTAGCACTACTCCTCTGGCCAAACTCATTATGTTTGGATCAGAAGTCAAATTAAAAGCCAAATTCTGCTTTCATTTTCACTAGTCTCTAGAAGTTGCACAAGATAGCTGACGGCAGAATGTGGTCCAAGTAACATTTATGCAGAATTAAGTATGCTAACATTTAAGTATAGACTCTCAAATGCCTCCCTCTTCCCCAGTTTTCTCTAGCAGAATGACCAATAGGCAGCAGTAGAAATCCTGTTCTTTTATTGTCTAAGGAAGTCAGAGCAACACTTGCTTAATGAGTGAAATGCAAATATCCCATAGCCTATCCATTCTGGTGACAGGACATTTAGAATTTGGTTTATGTTCCAGCTGTCATAGGTGCAGATCTAAGACGACACTTCTCAGAACTGTTATATCTAGGAAGTAGGATAAGGTGAGGTACGGGATTAGCTGGACATGAAATAAAGTCTCTACAAAGCATTTCTTGGCCAAAGACTCCTTATGCTTAGGAAATGAACATGACAGTTCTCTGTCATGAAATGACACTAACTGAAGGTATTTCCAGAATCAGCAAACAACAAGAGCTAGTGGTTTCAAATATTACACAGCTAAAAAAAGCAGTGCGCCATGACGAAATGCAGACATGCTGGGAAGCATTCAGAAAGCTATAGGAAGTTTCTTATCCTGCCAGCTAAGACTCCTAACAGGCTGCAAGGAGCCCACTGCCAAGTGGGGATATCCCAGGGTGAAACCAAGAACTTAGAGCGATCGCGTTCCTACTGTGGAAATACTGAAATTCATCCTTCTCAGTCCATCCTTTAAAAAGCCAAAAGTACGAAGTGCTAAGAAGCACCCACAAAGCTTAGAAAAAACACAATTCTCACATTCAGATGAACGAATATTGCTTCAGGACCACACTTCCTGATTTTGCTGAACTGTAAATACCCCGTTTCAGTGCTGCAAATACGCAAACATTATCATAACTTGATAAATGCGACAAATACTTAAAGGACTGGAGTCTTGTTATCTAATAGACTGCATTCAGCAGCTTGCTTAGAAAGAAATTGCAATAAAGAATCTGGAAGTTTTAGTTTAGTTCTACCTGGAATTATATAATGAATTGTTTTCTGTATTCACCAAACAAAACTACAATTCAATTTGTACAACAAAACTGGCCAGTTAGAAATAAGTCTCTGAGTCTCCACCCTAACCAGTTATTTTAAGTAGAACCCATTTATTATAAAGCAAAATCTTGATTTTGAAAAATATCCATTGAATTTAACAACCAGGTACATGAGTAAGCATTTTGTAGTGCCTGCAACTGAACTCGGCATTAGCAGCATATGCCTTGGATAAAGCGAGAAGTGAGACAGATCAGTCATTAGATATCGCTAACCTTGCAAGTGAGTAATAGCAAATAATAGTATATTCTTTGCAAATTTAGATCCGCAATATTTGACTAAAGTCATAGAAGTCAGCAAAATAACTGGGAACCAATATTGAAGTTTCCAGTCCTCTTTTTCACTGATTGTGGGTCTTAAAGGTACTCCTAGCCTTTCAAGTAAGATGGAATATGGAGGTGGTGGAGAATAATCAGTTTGTCTCACACAGTATCTTTAACTTTATGAAGTTACTCAAAGCTTCTGAAGCCAGCTGGCTATCTTACCTATAATTCGTATCCCTGTCACACGCCAGTATAATAACCCTCAAGGACGGGCCGTATCATGCGTCATTTTAAAGTTCCTCTATGGAAAGTTACCTAAACATATTCCCCCACAGGTTTGTTATTACATAGTGGAAATACCAGATTAAAGGAGTAACTTCCAGGCCTTCTGTGAAAGTCAAGGAAATGCATTACCTATGCATATCGGTATTAAGCAGTTGTCAGCATTAAGCAACATCTGTAAACTCATTAGTGAAGGGAACATTACCTTTCATTTAACAACAACGTATTAGTCAGCCTAAAACCATAAAAAGTATTCACAATCTACACTGACAGGGAGGAAAAGTCTCCCCCTCTCTTTTACTTAATAACTATTATAAACCTAAAGGAGCTGAGGATCCTGCTTCAGTTCTACTCTACAGTTTAACATCAAGTCTTCACCACCAACCACCTACCTGCACTTACCAGAACTACAGCACAGAAAAAAAATTATCCATTTCCTTCCCTATTGAACATGAAGGTGGAAGTCACAACTCAAATAATGTAAAATTTCAAGACTGAGTAAGCACATGCTTTATTTAGCAACAATTGTCCCGTCATGTGGTATATTTCACAGTACAAAAAGCAAGAGATGCTGTCTTGTGAAAAACTATATGAAATACAAGAAACATGCTTGGCATCTGTGGAATGAGCTTTTTTATTGCGATTTTTGAACATCTCATTTGTGGGACTTGGGTAACTTCATCAATGGGCCATTCTTGCCAGATTTCTCAGTCAGGCTCATTGATACTGGATTCTAAATAGCAGCTAGTTCAACAGCACTGAAATGAGACCAACAGAGATGGTGCAGGTGTAATTCACAGCCTCAGATGCACCTCTCACAGATGATGCATATCCCTGCCCAACCAACATGCCAAAAAAAGAAAGATTTTACACCATACTGGGTGCTGGCTACAGCAGACCACCTCCCAGCCCTCTTTCACCCATCACATGTGAACCTTTTAACAGAGACAAACATATCTTTGTTTTTGGCAGGCAGTGTCAAAGGACAGCTCAAAGAGATATTCTTTTCACTAAGTCCCCACAAAACAACTAGAGAACTACTGAAAACAGACTTTCAGCATATTTTGTGATCCAGGGGCAAAGCAAGAATAGAAAGTTTGTCTTTTATTTCTTAGCTGCATCTATAGCATTCAAGATTAGCTAAAGAGAACTAGAGCAAGAAATAAGTAAAAATGGTTTTGTAGCAAGAGTTCTGCCTGGGAACTCGAGAAGTGGGTTTTGCTTCTCCCTAAGCCAGACTCCCCATGTGTCATTTCTGATACCATTATATAATTAAACTCGTAAGGAAAAATGCAATTTACTCCTCCCAAAGAAAAAACAAACAAACAAAAAACAACAAAACCAAAACCTTGCTTATACAACAGATGCATGATCATTAACAGTAATTGCTGGGGATATATATTTAAATATTAATATACTGTAATGTATGCAGCTGCTGAAAAAGCAATGCGAAAAACAATGTAATGGCTTCAAAAACCAGACACCACCAAAACTCAGATTATGTTCAAAACATACAAAGTACACTGCATTTTCTCCACTGCTATTGTGGTTGGGAGCTGTCCTTCATTTTAAAGGCACTATGACTTGCAGAGACAAGGCCTAGAAAATCATGAAAGAAAAAGACAAATGATCATATTACAGCTGTTACTATTAATCATAGAACTGTTATTAATCACAGGAATAATTTGTATTAAGAAATAATATTCTTTAATAATGAGCACATCAACTCTGTTTCAACTATTCTCTGCTGGCCATGAGAAGATGCTCAAAGTCCCACTTACACGAGAACAAGCCCAACTCCACCATCTCTAACCATTCCACCGGACTTTTCTTCTAAGTTAAGAAACAGACAAGCCCACAACTTATGATTTATAGCAGGCCATTGGTGTGCAAATCAAGGCAACCAATTAAAAATGCAAAAATACTTGATCAACTGTGCAACTTGAAGGCTTCTGCACTGCAGCACAATCGCTTCTTTAGCACTCCTGCTTAACTTTTCATCTGACCTTTAATATTTTTAAATGCATATATATATTTAAAAAGAACAATCCCTTCATATTTCCTAGTTTATTTCCTTTCCCTGTAGGAAGACAATGTTTGTTTCATTACAAGATGGACCTCCACCCATCTTGTTCCTCCATCAACTCGGTCATCCTCTACGGCACTGACTGCCATAGGCTCACACAGTAATGTCAGATACATCATGACTTTGGATCATTTCACATTAACAAAGAGAATCCCTTCAGCTCTGGAGATCCAGCATTCACATAATTTTCTAACAACTAGACTAAAAAGAATGGGGAAAACACACCCTGGAACTCATGTAATTAATTAAAAGTCAAACTACTTACAAAATATGGGTGCTACAGATTCACCAAATGCTACCATTAACATTCAAAGTCCATGTTTCAGAAATGGTACATTCTTTTAGATATGCACACATATTTTTTTCCCTTCCTTAAAAGGTTTTAAAGCTTCAAGTTTATTTCAAATAGAGTTTAGGGAACTGCAAATTATTATATCTTTCCAAGGGATTAAACATAGAAATACCAGGTATCAGCTAGGCCTCTGATTAAAAGCAAAACCTGGTTCTAATCTCAAGCAATTAATAACTATCACCTTTTCTCTTAGAAACAGTGTATAGTTTCTTTTGAGCAAATAGATATATGCAACTAGCTGTTGGAATAATATGCTAAAGGCAGCATACGTGGAACAAAATTAAAAATTTTCCGTAACAGTGGGAGATCTTAAATTTGCAAAGGAATTATCAATTCCAGTCTAAAAAAGTACATTTGAACTAGCCATACCAATACGGGAATATGAGCTATAAAAACCAGAAAGCTGAAAAATAAATCAGTTACTTGAAAATAAGTCATATTAGTATTCTAATATTTTATTAAATACAAATGTTTAATAACCTCTCTGCAACTTCAGCTATCATGAATATCTATGACTTAAAAGCAACTATTGACATAAAAGAGTTGCAAGACTTAATTAAAAGTCAGTCTGAAGCAGTTCTCCATGCTGCAGATGCTGATGAGGCACCAACAGCAGAAAGTCCATTTCTTTTTAAACTTGCAGTAGCTCTAGCTACTCAACTTCAGTCCTCTCTTGCTTGATCTTCTAAAGCATTGAACACTGTCATATACCCCTACAGCTTCAGTTCAAACACTTGCAATATTCTTGCTCTCTTATTATCAAGGTATTAAAAACTCTCACCTGGAATTTAATCAGAGGAATCTTATTTGTGGATAGTCTGCAACAGATTATGTACATCTTCAAGAAATAAACCACAAGGAGAAAGAATATTAAAAAAAAAAAATTGAATCAGCCTTCCATCCCTTAAGGCTGACTGGAACAGTTACCATTACTTTAGCAAGAAATTATCACTTGGATCGTCAAACAGTATTAACAATTTATAATAAACACTTAGTGCTGGAGGCTGAGATGAAAGTGGAAGTTCTCATTACTGCTTGAGGTGTGGCATACACTTCACTTGTGATTTATTTTCTTCTGCAAAGACAAAGACTACACAATGTGAACAAGCACATCACCACTGTCAAATAGCAAGAATGTGCCAGACGCCTAGGTATGAGGAGAAGAAGGGACCTTCCCCCACAACCGTGCAAACAACCCACCAGATTTAAAACAAAATGCATATGGGAGATCAACTGGACTGAATACAAGGCAAGCAATACTAGATAGAGATCTCCACTTCCATGCTGCTCGGTCAAATCCAGGATAGTCTGAGAATGACCAAAGGGTGTTACTCTACTGTTTGTTAATTAGCAAGCAATCAGGAATAATAAGGAATACTACCTTCAAAGAGAACTAAATGTCTTTTCAGGTGCTTCTCAAAGCATTTCACATGGGAAATAGCCAAAATCATTATATCTAATAACCGAAATTTTGTATAATGCCATTTACTCTATAGATACTTTATTATGACAAAAATAATTGGTAGCCAGCTTTAGCCTCCAAAACAACACATCACACAGTAACTACAGAAGAAACAACCTCGGTAGCATGGAAAGTGAAAGGCTTGCCGATTCCCAGACAAGGTTAGCATCAGAGTGATCACTGTTAGGTATTAATAACTAACATACTTACAGAATGAAATGTAGATCCTCTCCAAGGATACAAGAACTAGCATGTGCCATTAGGCATGGGGCCCAAATAGATCTACAGTTATTTATACAACAACTCAGATTACCCAGCCAAAGCCTTCGCATATAAACTGATCTTATAAATACACTTCCTTCTCCATTTGCAAATGACAAAAATGTAAAATAAATCATGACTTTTCCGCAGTCTGTTTCTGAACAACGGAAGTAACAAGAAAACACTCCAGCTTCCAGGGACAGAACCTGTTAAGTCGTGTTATTTTAGTGCATCGTCTCCAAAACTTTCTGACCCAGGTTATACTCACACCTACTAACCGAAAGGCCAAACCCCACTAGAGTAACGATACCAAGAAGTAAAAATTAACTACAGCTTCCTTGCCCCACTTGAGGAAACACAACTGACTTTTATCACTCCCTCCAGTCACAGCTATCCCACATGTTGCTCAAGTGAAAAGCACTAGCGGTGTAAACAGCCAAATTCTTTTTGCTCTCATTTACTGGCGCAGTGCCTCGGGGATCACTTCTGTTGCCTCTGCTCTTAATTATTTGTTTAGCTTTCCCCTTAGCGATCCGAGCTCCCTAACAAGAAGACGAAACGCACAACCCAAGTTTCGCGAGCGGGGCCAACTCTCGGCGATGCTCCTCTCCCTTCCCGTGGGCGACTTCCACAGAGACCCGAAGCCGGGAGCTGCGGCACTGCTGGGCAAAGCCACCCGCGGGGCTCCGGTCCCGCCACCCGACCGTTAGCCGGGGAAGCCGCGGAGGGGCCGCCCGCCGGGGCCCGGCCTGCGCCGAGGGGGCCCGGGGCGGGGGGGGCGGTCGGTCTCGGCAATGCCCGCGGAGCTGCTGGGGGCTGAGGAAGGCGGGAGGCTGCCCGGGAGGCGAGGTAGAACCGCTCCTCGCTTTTTTTTTTTCCCGCGGGATTAACTTTGGGGAAGGATCGGCAAACTTTCCTCAGCGACTAAATAAAATAATAATTAAAACCGACAAAAAGAACC
>NW_010972742.1:1457130-1581072 GCF_000737465.1 Haliaeetus leucocephalus | reverse complement strand
AGGGTGGGGCCGCGGCGGTTGCGCGTTGCGTGGCCGCCCCCCCCCGTTCCCCCCCCACCTCGCTCCACTCCCGCCCGCCACCTGAGGAGACGAGGCGGCCTGAGGGGATGTGGAGGAGGCGGCCGTGGAGGCGGTCAGCCGCCCTGTCGGGACGGGCAGCAGCTGGAAAGCGGTGCCCGGAGCGCGGGCGGGAGGAGGGGAGCGGGAACAGGAGTGTGAGGAAGGAGGGAATGGCGAGGGAACGAGAGCAGAGCGGGCCAGGCGGGCAGCGGAACGCCTGAGGTAAGCAGGTCCCCGTCAGCCCCTCGTGTGGGGAGCGGTAAGGGGAGTTCGAGCTGCGCCCTGGCCTCACGCGTGGTTTAACGTAGGGATGAAAGGTGGTGGGTTTTAATGGCTGAGGTATGGTCTCACGTGAAAGAGTGAGGAAGGAGCAGCTTTCAAACCTTTTAACCACTCCATTTGAGGAGTAATATGCTAGTGCACACCATATTTCTTTCTGTGATCATGCTGAAGCATGTGTCCAAAATGGGAAGGGAATTAAAACAATCCTGAAGAGAAAAACCTGCTTTTCAAAAATTCCCCTCAAGTTTTAGGTATTACTGCTTTTCTTCCTGACCTATTGCAGGACACCCATGGAGAGTTTGGACCTTTCATCCATTTTTGAAGACACCAAAGTTGTGATCTCTGCTGCTTTTCTACAAGGTTCATCCCACAGAGACAAGGATACAGTCATTACATACCAGGTGTCATAAAGATTGTCACATTTGACAAAAGTTCCAGTGTTGAGTTCTTATTAGGCTGAATTAGGAGGACTATACATGATTCACAGCTATTCCGTAAAATTTATTGATGTATGGGATGTTGGTGATTAATGGGCAGGGAGAGGCATGTACAAACCTGTATCTATCATATTGCATTGCTGTACTGATAGTGTGTAATTGCTAGCTTCTTTGTAAAATGTGTTGCAACCTATGAACAAAGAATGGTATTAGACTACTAGAACACACAGAGATTTAAGTGTTGATATTATTCTGTGGTTAGACTCCTCCTTGGAGGCAGCATGAATTTTGCTTTCCATTATGTACCAGGGGAGCGAGGTTTCTGGTTAGGCAGCTTGATTGATTGAGAAGAATGTATGAGTGGAGTGCTGAATGCTGAAATGTAGTCCTGTTTCTTGAAGTCTCCAACTGATATGAACAGCATTGGTGAAAGACCACTTTCTCCCAGTGAGAGTAAGATCCCTAATGAACAGTCTTTCTATTGCTGGCATGAACTCGTACTACCACACTTTTGCTAGCTGATTTCAGGCTGATCCGGATTAGCAGTATATGAGACTAATGACTAAGTCTGTCTCAAGATCCCTGAGTGCTTACGACCTTTTAAAATTCCATTCTGTCCTTTATCTTTACTTACATGCTTGTGAACAGTTACTATTAATGCATTTATCAGTGCTGACACCTGCTGTTATGATATTAGTAATTCCTCAATATTTTGTTTCGTTCTGTTGTCTACAATTTTGTGTGAGTTTACCTATACTCTTGCAAAATTAATCTAAACAACTTTGTAGGCTATGTCTTTCTTTATCTGTTGAGTAGGTACAGTGGATAAACCACTATGGATGAAAGTGGTTCTGCCAGCAGCAGTTTTACTGACCTGTTAAAATGTCTAACCATGAGCACTGCAGTTGTGAGCTAATGTATAAGGTAATTTGACTGACACGCTTCTCTGAAATTCGTCGTGTCTCTTTCCATTTCCCTACCATGCAAACCATCCATAAGAAAGATGGAATAAAATGCTAAAATGTCCAAAACTGCTGTGTATATTTAACATGTAGGGCTGTTCTTTGAAATATGTAAAAGGAAGAGAGAACCTCTGAGCTGTCCAAATGAGAACTGATAAAGAATCATTCTTATGTAGGCTCAAGTTGTCATCTCCATACAGCTGTCAAATACCATGAAGCAGCTTGCAATGTGATTTGATATTTGACCATGAGTAGTAAATATCTTGATGTTATAGTTAAATGAAAATTAATGGGTGTCTCATTGTGTGAAAACAGTTCAGTCCTCATCTAAAGAGACCAGATCCAAGGACAACAATATCACCTAGTTCTTTGCCTTGTTACTTGGAAAATGAATTATTAAGTGCCTTGTGGAATACAGTCTTTTAATTGTTAGTATCTAAGGAAAAATTTGCGGTGTTTCTTTTATAGAAACGATTGAAAAGTCATCAGCGCAAAAATTTTGATGACTATCAATCTGGACTTTTTGGATCCTGCTCTTCATATTGTAGAGGGTCTTTCTGTATCATGTAAAAATGTGGTTAAAATTTTTCATTAAAAAAAAATATCATAAAATAGTATATAAGATGGCATGTATGTTAACAGCAGAGCTGAGCCACATTTTCTTGTCTTCCTTTTTAAAACAAAAGCAATGCATTTAGAATAAGCATCTAAGAGTGGGAGAAAAAGAGTCTATCACCCAGTTACCATAAATATAACAGAGATATGTATGTATTCCCATCCTTTAATGGAAGAAGTCAAAGGATGGAGACAATTATATATGAAAGCAGCATCACATTTAACTCTCCATGGGAGCACCTTCTAGGGATGACAACATATGAAGTAATCAGATGCATAATATTGTTCAGGCAGGGGATGCTGTGATGCAGACAGGTGGCTGGTCAGAGCACATGTTGCGCAACTTTGATCAGAACACATTTACAGTAGAATGGAACATAACACAATAGAATACAGGGTATTGAAACTCATAATATTATAAGGAAGTTGAGAGTGTCTGCAGGTTTATTTTTCTTTTTTGCTGACCTTAGGGTCTTCTGGCAAATAGACTGCTTAGAGTGTCTCAACATTGATTAAGAAGGATGTGCTTGAAATGACAGGAACAGGTTCTGTGAAAACAGAGTAGGTAAGCTATGATGAACCCTCGTCACCCATAGCAAATCTGGGACTAGAAAAATCTGAGCTGGTGCCAATGATAAGTGCTTTTAAAATTAATATGAATTGAGCATTTAAAAAGGTACTGCATTGGTATACCTTATTTCAGCAAAGGAAAGGAAGCACCGATTCATTTGCCCTGTCATTAAAGTAAAAAATAGGCAATTAAGACCTTTATCCTTCATTAATCTGGCAACCTTACTTCATCTAAAGCTGCAATATCTCAGCAACACTGTATACTTATGTACAAATTTACGTTGGCATTTTGCTCAAAGAGGAGAGCCTTCTATCTAATTTTAGATGGGCTCTCATTGCATTTATTTTACTGTCTTCTGGTGTTTGCCAGTGAAGTTGGAAAAACCCCAGGGCGGTGGTGGGCAGTGATACTCCTTTTCTGTGGGTTATTGCTGCCATCTACTGTTATGTGCTTCACACAGGTAATTTCTGGAAAGTTAACCAGTGTGAGGTTAAGAAAAGCATCAGGAATTAATAACAAGGAGCTGGAGCAACTCAGAAGTCCTTTACCACCAGTGAGATGCCTCAGGGGATCTGAGTTGAAAGAGTTAAATCAGATGCATTCTGCAGACTGTGAAGGCTTGTGAAATACTAAAAGACTATGTATGAGAAGAGAAAAATGAAAAATGTAACCTTTACTGAATAATAATATCTGAATGTCCTCTCATTCTGATTTTTGGTTCAATAAATAAAGGAATTAAAGAATTTTATTTTTGTCTGGCTAGAAGGCAACAGTGGACTTGAAAACTGGTTTATTAATCTCTGGGCCTTATGAAGAGAACAATTTTACTGGATTTTGCCTTTATCATTTACATAAGTCAGTTTGATTTAAAGTATGGAAGCTTTTGTCAACATTAACTCCTCTGTACTACTCTGTAGTAAAGCCTGTGTTTCTTTAATCTTTCCATGAATTCTAATGTGTCTGGCAGGCAGTTAATTAGAAAGAGCATTTGTGTGAGGTCTATCTGCCTTGGAAATGCCTGTTCTATTTCTTCTGCGGGCAGCTTTGTGTTATCTCTCAAAAGGGAAATAGTCTACAATCAGTATATTTATTTACCTTATGTTGTTTATCAATCTGTGATTTTTTTCTTAAGTAGAAAAAACTGAGAGCAGTGTTTGTACACTACCATTAGATGTCAGCATGGTAATAACCACAACTACTACCAGTGACGGTCTTGTTTGAAGCAGGTATTAAGTATATTGATTTTTGCCATGTCAGTCTTTGTTTTAAAACCCTTTCTTACAGTAAAGTAAGTTGTAGTCCATTATGATGATGGAATAATATCAAAGGCTATTCCTGAAACTGTCTTTGATTTTTACCTTAAAAAGTTGCTGGATGTGGAATGTTTAGCTTCTGAATTCCATTTGGAGGTGCTAATACTATACTATATTTTATGTGAAACTGCAGTTATATACATGCTATTCTAAGCTCGTGAAGTGTTATGTGTTGTCAGCTTCCCACAGGGATTCTGCATGACAATTTGGTAATGAGGTGTGTTATTGTGCTTTGTTTTATTGTGCTTTTCCCAGTTTACAGTAAATTTTAAGGGACTCTTACAAGCATTGTTTTTCATCGCTGTTTACCATTCAGAGTTTTTAAGGGTGAACTTAACTTTGTTAGGACATCTACTATATTCTTACTATATATGTGTTTAAATATTTTGTTGAATTTTGAATTGGAGCAAGGTCTCTGGAGAACTGTTTTACTTAACATTATACATTTGCAGTAGGTCTGTCTACGTATATTTTAGTTTTATTCTGAAAAACACTGCTTTGAATCAGTTTCTCCTAAAACATCTGAAAGTAATCAGAACCAGAATGCTAGTTCAACAAATGTTTCCCACGTTATAAAAGTCTGCATTTCATTTAGTTGCCTATTTTTATATCATGGGATTATTTGTTTTCAGTGGAAATAGAATATGTATATGTTGGAATCAATAATCCCAAAATAGGAATGTTTTAAAAATCGGGTCTCTTTACACAGAATGATTTCTCCCACATTAAAAGATAAATTGTTTAAAATATCTTTGAGTCTGGGATGTTCATGATTTTTATGTTGCTTACTCTTACAGAATACATATAAAAGACCAGTCAGAGCAAAGCTTGTCCTGAAGGAAGCCCGAGTCCATGTAATCGGTGTACATGTATTGTAACAGGTAAGAATAGGGGTCTACAGCAGTCTTATCTCTCCAGTCAGTTGCTGCTGCTGGGGACACTTGAGCTTTGAATTAAAGTAGTATGTAAGATAATATACATAATTTTTTTTTTGACCTAGCATGCTTTCATTATTAAAAATATAAAGAAAATCTGGTCAAACTTTCAGCAAATTATTTTACTGCCAAACTATCTATGAGCATTATATGTATTTTAGAAATCTAGCAAATTCTACAAAACTAACTCCTTTAAATTCTCCCATACATCCAGTTAAGGGATATGAGGGTCCACAAATAGAAATCAGAGTCAAATTAAACTGTCTTTGCTGATGATATTTGCCTACAGAGAATATATTGGAAATAATTCCTTTTTTTCTGAAGTATTTCTTATGGTTCAGAGAGGTAGAGGACTGAGTTTTCATGACTTGTTAGCAGTCTAGGAACTCCTGTCATGGCCCTGGAGCCAGGTTAGAGTTATCTGTTGCTCCTCACACCACACTCCTCTCATTCTTTGGCTGGTTGCTGTGGAGAGCAATGTAGGAACCAGTTTTGTTGGCATTGTGTTGAACTTCCCCTTCAGAAGGAACTGTCAGAGAAAAAGAAAAAAAACCAAGAATAATAATAAAAAAAGGATGTAACAATTGCAAATTTCCCACTGCTCTCAGGTAAGTTGCTTGTGAAACCTTTTTCCTGTTCCCTTTGCCATTTCATATGCTAGTCATGTGCGCAAAGGTTTTTACTTGTCATTTATGGTCTTACCCAGAATTCATCTGGCCAGCCAGTGCTCTTTTTGATTTTTCAATATAATGATTTCTTTGCTTCTGTAGGTTTGGCAAAAGAGAAAATTTGTGTTTAACAAAACAGAAAAAGCCTTAGGTAATAAATTAAAAAAAAAAAGTAGACTTGCTAGAACAAGTCAGAGTCATCAAGGTGCCTTAAAGCAGCAATGGAATGTCACTTTAGTATTCAAGAAACCCAGTCTCAGAAGAAATCCTCCTGTAGTATGTCACTGAAATTACAAGTTTGTCTCACATTTAGATAGCCTGGAGGTTTTAGTGCTTGTAACTACTGCATCCCTAGAATTTAGGAGCAGAACTGCATTCCAAGACACTGGCATGCTTGAAAGAGTTAGTTGCAGAATAAATTATTATATTACTGAAAAAAAAAAGATATTAAAGTGGTGCATATTTCACTCTGTGTATTTAATAGTTCTATATTTTAAAATAGAATAACTGTGTAAGGTACTGAAAGCATTTCAGGACAAACAGTATAATCTAAATCTGATGACAAAAGTAACAAAGCCTCTGAGGACGTTTTCTATTGCAAATACATTTCTGGCAGCAGTGATTCAACTATATTGGATTCATAAAAGAACTAAAGGAAACTTTAAGGAAATAAAGACAAACATTTGTATCACTTCACTTGTAATTCACAACAAAATTGACTCTGAGCTGGGGGTCAGTGGCAGTAGAGTGTGACGAGTGGTATTAGTCATGTTAATAGACTGCAAAACAGTGCACACGGTGGTATTTATTTTCCATACTCACAGAAGCCTCACGACTTACACAAAGGGAAAGTGCCAGGTCAACTGTAGAGAACATTTAACATTATCATGGACAGTACCAAGCCTGTTGCCTATTGGAAGGTGATCTGTGAAATGACTAAATCATCTGTGGATCATCCAAATACCCATGGATGTGCAAAATGGGAGAAATATTATGAGCCAAAACAAGGAATCCATAATATTTGTGTGCTTTTGTAGAAGGAAACACATGTGGCAACAGCAAGCAAAATGGGAGTGTTTGAAAAGATTAGGTAATCCTTGGGTTTAAAGTACAGATTGGTTTTACACCTTTTGTAAACACAGCATCATTCTTTGTTTAAAAAATTATATTTTTATACAGAATATGCTTGTGTCAGAGTGTTCATAAAATGTCCCAGACCTGTGTTCATCATTTGCATGGCATTGTTTTTTTCCAAAGTCAGGGTTCATATGAGGCTCAAATATCTGTAACAACCTTTGACAGGAGATTTTAAGTGCAAATGGGACTTGACTGACACTCAGAGATTTTGCTAGATTACAAAAAAATACTATTTTCCCTGTTGCTCCCCTGTCCCTGGCAGCTGTTGTTCATCTCTTGCTTTTTTCTTTTATCAGTCTGTTTCATTCAGTGAGGCAGATCTGTGCCTCAGATTCGTATTGCAATTAGAAATAGTCACACAGGTTTCCACAAATAAAAGCTTGTATCTCACTAGGACAATGACAACATAGTTCAGATGCTGACCTTAGACTTTGGGGAGCATGAATTCTGGTGTGACAGGCTGTGTGGGGGTGAATGAAGTCACTGCCCCTTACTCCCTTTACTACTTTTCCACCTCAGAGATGCAATGTAATGATAAAGTTGAAAGCAAGACACTCCATGTAACAGTGACATGGTTCAACTGTGTCTAGCTGTACTTCTTTCTTTAATGTAAGCACAAAAGACTGGAAGAGCACTAAATAATGAGAGCGCTAATTGGTGCTTTTGAAAAATCTAGCATTAAGTAAAGCTGAAAGTTTATGAACAGGTTTGATAGAGAAACTGAGACCCATGATGTGTTTCTATGGAAACTGCAGTTTAAGGTTTTATCTAATGAGATTCTAAAAAGAGTACAATCTGCTTCTCTTTTCTGATTTGGGTAGACACGATAAATACAGCAAAATCAGTATTGCAAAGTGATCTTTGGAAAGATAGTTAATGAAGTGCTTCAGGATGAAAACTGCTGTATAAATGTAAGGTGACATTTCTGTCTTAATCATTGCCTTTAATGATAAAATTTTTAGGGCAGATTGCTGGTAAGAAGCTCCAGCTCGGCAGTCAACATATCGGTAATATGTTTCCATTCAGCTGCTGTTGAACTATTTGATTATTTGTACTTAGTCTGACTATGAGAGCATTAACATCTTGTTTGGAGTTGGTCATAGGTTGTGGAAATTTCCCGTATGCATCTCTGATGATTTCCAGTCCTGGCTCATGACATTTCTGCTTTTCCTCATTCTGCCTGGTCACCTCTGCTGGTAAATGTCTCCCCTCACCTCCTGAGCCACGTTACTCCAGTCTGTGATTCCCACACAGCTCTGCCAGTGGCCTCCTGGTAGTCTGCCGAGCGGACCTCTGGTTACGCTGTGCTGAACCATCCTTTGTACAAATACTGTGATACGGACTGTAGCGCAATGATGACTGGCTGAGACTGTACAATTTATTAATCATATCATAAGTGAAACATGCTGGTCAGAGATGAAGCCTATGATTCAGTAAGCCATTGTGCTATTTCTGTCCATGCTTTTATTCGCTTTGATTCCACTTTCTTAATCAACATAGATCAGTTCACAGCCTTAGAACTCATTATGTACAATCTATTCATCCTCACTTTCTACCAGATCTTTCAGTAGTTCACGACAGAGACTGATCTTCACTTAATCAAGTTTTTGTTCAGAAGTCAGTGGCACCTTGTGCTAGCTGTGATTAATTCCTTCCCAATTCCATGGGCCATACAAATAGCTTCATTATGAAAATAGCATATGGTCATGTTTAGAATTGGTTGAGGCTGAGACATTTTCATCTTTGACTGTCTTCTAATATTGACTGTCAGAGCAAATGAAATACGATATGTATTTTTACTTTCACTCTAATGAGGAAAAATACTGTATTAAGGCTATCTGAATAGTAATAAATGCTGTCCCTCTTCTCTCACACAAAAGGAATCATACCCTTCTGCATGGTGATGGTTTCTTACAAAGCAACAGATGGCTCTAGCAGCCAAGAACAAAAGCCCAGGGACTTGACTCTCACTTTTATATGTGCTGCACCTTCTGTATGTATTGTAAAATCTCTGTACAGCTAAGGTGTTTCTAGAGATTGTAGTAATGGTATAAATACTTTTGGAATGCAGTGTAGGTATGCAGAAAATAGCCTGTTTTACTGTATTTCTCTTGTATAGATGTGAGTAAATTATTAAACAACCTCACCCAAAATATAAGAGAAACCTTTTTAAAAGGTGGGGTGCTTTTAAAAAAAGCATAAATTAACTTATACTTTTTTTTAGTCTCAAAAGAAGAAATAAGAACATATTACACACACAAAATTATGTTTGTCTTAAGTTAATACTTGGAATTTTGGAAGAACTCTTCTTGAGATTTGAAGACCATTGTGACAAATCTGGAATGATGTAGGTAGTTCTGGAAGGCACTTTAAAAGCCTGTGTGTTTGTGATTCGTCATTTGTTTTTCACTGAGATAATTAAAGTCACTATTGTACCCACACTCCAGGAACTACTTAGACTGTTTTACACTAAGTGTAGATTCTCTTCTGAATTGGTGCTTTAAATCTAAGAGTAATATGGAAAACAGTAGACATTTGTTTCCACTTTAAGGAATTTTCTTTCTTTCCACCTCCTCAGAAAACTCAGAGTTACCTGCAGTGTCTTTCTTCTTGCTTTGGCTCTTCATCTGTTATTGAACTATTTCACGTTTGCTGCTACTTTCCTTTGGGGGATGCATGAAATACTGTTTCACAAGAATAACATGGAAAATAATGTAGAGAGCACTGTTCCCAACAGCAGCTACCAAGCAACCCTAAAGTACAGGATTATTCATTCTCAGACAACTTCTTGATACTGGAAATGAAGTAATTTTGCTTTGACTAGTCTGTTTTGTTACTTGAAATGGATTGAGTAGAGTACACCAGGTGTTTGGAGCCCTAGCACAAAATAAAAGGAGTAATTAATAGGAGTTTAGATAGTTTTAAAGATAGTGACAGTGTTTTAATGGGAGAAAAATTTACTGTCTCCATTATACAAAATCAAACAGAAATAGGCTGGTGCCAGCAGTTAAACAATGTAAAATAATGACATCGCTTTAGCTCTATGAGACTGTTTAAGCTAACTGGCTGAAATTATCCCAATGACATATTCACAGTTCAAAAGAAAAAAATGAACCCACAAGTATTGCACATTTCTGGCCTTCATAATTCCACTCTCATTTCACTGCTGTACGCATTCTCCCCAGAATTTGGGATACCAGTGCAGGATTCTAGAAACCTAAATTGCTGGCAGAGGGCTTGAAAAGGATTAATTATCACCGTGCAAAGTTAGAAGAGATTTTTTTTTTTCCTTCCCTGATTTATAGTCTGATTGCAGAGATAGAAAACTTAATCAGTACAGCATCCTATACATTTGTGAAGATACTGAGAACATCAAGTAATTCTTGGGAAAGAAGAAAGCAAAGAGCTAAACTAGGAAGTATACATATGCATTGAAATCTGACCTAGTGAGACCACTGACAGTCCCAAAGATTTTTGTATTCTTCTACCCTCATTTTCTTTCTGTGTCCCGTGTCTTATAAGGAACTGTACAAGCTCATAAACATTCATCTTTTCCAGATTTTGTCTGCTAAATCTTTCTCTTCAATTAGCATCCTTGACATGTTCAGACAGAGGGAGAAAGCTATCATGTGAGGCAGTTGCTTTTCAAAAGTAATTTGCTCAATTACTTCTGCCAAATCAGTTAAAAAATTGAAAGACCAGAAGTGGAGATCATGAGTTATATCATGGGAACTGGAGGAAGCATGAAGGCAGATGTAAAGGAGCAGCAAACAGTAGAACGGCTGATTGAGGTGTAGTGAGATGTTTCATTAATGTGCAAAAAGAAACAAACCTCCTTAATCCATCTTTACCTGGACTATGTGAGGATACATCCTGTATCACAGGATGCAGATCTGTCGAGTGCAGTATGCCTGACATTTGTCAGAAATAGACCCTTTTTTTAAATTAATTTGAAACTAGTCAATAAAAGCTAGTTTCTTTGTTGCAGTTCTGTGTGCTTTTCAGCTGTGCTGTGAAAGAGGAGCCAGTGACAGATTGCTTGGGGAGGGGGGGGATTCCTAAAAGTCATTAAAATGCTGTGGCTCATTCCAGCATTTAAATAGTCATTGCAGCAAATTTAAATTACTTTAAGCAAGAGGAAATTCTTCTCTGGATAATTATCTTTGACCTCGTAACTTGGTAGGATAGAAGAGGGATGCTTCTAGGCAAAATATGAGATACAAAATGAAAAGCTTCCCTCAAACTACTATGGAGTTGCGAGTTTTGCAAATTCTGAATTAAGGCCAGAGTTATCTGAAACCACCTTTCAATCACTGCTGGTGAGATTATCCACTTATTTAGGCAGTGGAAAGGGAGACAGTCCAAAGGTGGCTGAAGGTATCACCTGTTTTATACATACCTGTTCATTTTACAGCTTAGTCTGAAAATGGGAAAGGGGGAGAATGTGCCTGCCTGTCGTAGTGGAAGCAATTTCTTCCCACCCAGGCTTAGCCAGCAAGGCACAGACATGGCAGTACGGGACAAAGTCCTATCCAGTCAGGGAGTAGTGCTTTTTGCTTTGTTCATTATGGAACATGTTCTGGGATTTCTGCTGATGAGTGAAATCTCCTACATCCCCAGAGAGGTCAGCTTTATTATGCCCATTTTACAGGTGGTTAAAGAAGGAATTTGTATTGATTTCAGACACATACTACAAATTACTAACAAGGTTGTATTAAGCATAGGGTCACCGAATTTAATGATTACCCATGCTTTACACCTAGCGGCTCAGACTCTCTGCCTTGTGATGGAGGGTATAGTTCCTTAGCATCTAAATTTTAGGAATTGTATCCACGCTATCAGTATGGTTAACTACAAGTCCTGACTGAGCTGAAATTCCGACAGTAATTCCAAATATATTATGTGCAGTATTATATAGTAGAATAGGAGAGTTACAGCAAAATGTTTACCCCATAAGGCCAGCAATAACATTATTTAGAAAGAAAATAGAAATAATTAAACCACTATGGCCTCTGACTATCTAACTTGGTTGACAAGTTCTAGTTTGTTAGAAGGTTAGATACATTTGATAACTATGTTTAAATTACTAGATATGATGATAAACTTTTTAAGAGGATATTGATATATTTAGTAAATCTCTCTAATAAAGCACTGCTTCTAGAAACTTTTACTCAAGCTTTCTTTAGAGCTGTCAAGACAGCTCTTTAGTCAATGACTTTTATTGCTTGCCTCTATGCAATGTTTGTTGAGCAGCTGATTATCTGATAATAGAACAGTTTCTGGTACACTATGTGAAAGAAATATTTTACTTTTATTTCTACTGCTTCAGCAGGACAATTTCATATCAAGTACATCTGTTCTTGTTAGTCATAGCTAAAGTAACATGAGGGAGCCCCAAGAAGCTATATAGATTTTGTTTAGAAGTTTTGTGACAGATATATTGCTTTATGACTCCCCACTGGTCTGATTTTTGCCATATTTTGAAACTTGTTCAGCAGGAAGCTTTTTTTTAGGATTATTGCTGTTAATTATTTTATTTAAAGTAACGAGATGCTTTTTCATTTACAACATAAGAGAAGTTTGGTATATGCATAAAACAGAATAATCTGACTTCAGCGCTATTTTGGTATCTCATTTATTTTTACTTTTTAGTTGAACTAGATGAAATAAGAGCAATTACTTTGTGTGTAATATGCAGTGCGGATATCACTGAAAAGTGGCTGGTTTTCTCTGTATGGTCTCTTTCCTTGCATTTAAGTCACATCAGTTTCCATATACTGGGCAGGTCCTGATTTTAGAAAGAAATCTCTAAGGAACACCACAGGCCAGAAGGGAATGGTGCTGTGATTTCAATAACTGCAAGCGTTTACTGGTAGTCAATATAGAGCCGCAGTTAGAAAAATCACAGTGGAAGCATAAAACAATCCCTGACATCTTAATGCGCCATTCAGGATCCTGTGACATCTCCTTCTAAACCGTTGGCCTTTGTCTTGTCTGAATTCTAGTAATGAATAGTTTCACTGTGCCTCACTGAATGATCTTGCTGTGACAAAGGATTGATCTGCTTGTGCTCTTGGTAGGAGTATGACTGTCAGTCACATGCCTGTGACCATACCACAGAACCTTGAGTTAAGACTGGGATCTTTAAATGAATATGGCTAATAGGGGCAATAGAGACCTCTTAATCCATTTTGATTTGTGCCTCATGTGCCTTGGATATAGTGATTTTACTACAGGCATTGTTACTACTTGCTAAGTAGTTGCTGCAGTGTGCCCCAGTGGTGGATGAAATTATTTCACTACAGCTCATATGTTGCATTAAATCTGCAAAGTACTGTTGAGTTCTCTGGATGACAGTGTGTTATTACATCATGTTGTGTTTTTACTTGAATATGTACATACCTACTGGAATGGTGGTTTAATTAGCAGTATGGCATATGACTAGCTCACTGCTGCTCTCCCAGGCTGGATCTGTGCTGTACACAGAAAACTGCATACTCCTACCAAAACTCTATTAAGTTGCTAATTGTTTGGCCCTTACTGATATTCCACCTATTTCTGTTCTGTTTTGATGCCTTGTATTTAGGGAGTGGACATTGATATGAATGTCTCTTCTTATACAGCAGCTGAAGATGCATTTCCTTCTAAGCCTGCAATCTATTTCCTAAATGACTATTTTTGTTCAATTTGCAAAAGACTGAAGGTCATGTTCCTTATTAAGTTGTTAGTAAAGCTCCCTCTGACTTTGGTTAAAATGGAATCAACATGGACAATGGGAGAAATACCACTGCTTGCCTCTCCTTTCATCTAAAGGACTCTGTCTTAATGGGTTGCAAGCTTTCTCAGCTGAAGTCATCTTGCATTTGGAAGGGATTTATGTTTCTGTTTCTTGCTGTATGGATTTCTACTTTGACTTTTTCATGTAGGTTTAAAATACACTGGAAGTGGCCGAACAGTCTGTCCACAGAGATGCCGGTTACACTGAAGTAATTAAAGTTGTGCCAGTGTTTCCACTATAAAATGGATTTCTCCAAGTTTTATTACTCGGCTTCAGTAGTTTGTTCTTCTAAACAAGATGTACACTCAGACACAAATTGTTTTGAAATGTGTTTCAAATGTCTATTTGCAAATTTTTGAGCTATAACACAACTGGAGAGAGACCTGAGCAGTCAGCTGACTTTTGGCTTTCATAAATCACTGAGAAATGTATTATTTTTCTTAGTGAAATGGTGCAAATTGTACCTAATGAGCCTCACTGCTAGTGGGGATGTTAGGCTTAATATTTGTTTCTACTGCGATTGCAGAGAAACGTAAAAATGAGGAACATTTTGCATGGACTTTCAGCCTTTGTACCTCTTAAAGTGATAAGCATACTAGGACGTACTTTGAAGTACCTTATGAGTTTCTTTCCCCCTAACCTGCTCAAAATCAGTGTTCAATACACGTTTTCCAGTTCAGATTTTGCAGCTGGTATTTTTTGCTTTGCTGGTGGTGTATCATGTATGTGCAATCAAATTTTCAACAACTTCCTTTGAGCAGCCTGCAGAAGGTCTAACAATCCTCACCCAGGATTACATGTGCCAAATTCCTAGTCAGTAAAGTGCTTGCAAGCAACATGTTCATGCTGCTATGAGAAGCTCTCTTGGCTCTGGGCACTTTGGCAGTGAGCTATTTTGCCCAGTTCTCTTTGGCCAGTAGTGAGAGCAGTTGCTGTTTAGCATTGGCTACACACATCTGTGCTCAAAATTGTACTGGTAGTCTCCCTGTATTGTTTTTCAAGTACTCTTGCCTATGACAAGAAATTACGGTGTACTTCTTTGCTGAAGAGTCCCCCAACAGTCTGGTGCCTGCCTCTGCACATTCATGCATTCAACTTTTATTGTTATGCATAGGTTAAAAATTATATCTAGGCTTAGGGCCTGTGGGGCATGGGACCAGCTGATCAGAAGTTAGACAAATATGATATCATTTTCAATCATGTCCATGTACCATTTACACATGGAGATTTCAGCTTTTCAGTAGTCATTTACACAAATTGTAAAATATAAGCTCTGTGTCTGTTTGCGTCTGCCATTCAGCAGTTCCAGTCTTCAGGTTTTCATTACTCACACATTGTAAGAGAAGGTTTTCACCTACAGCACTGGTAATCTGCTGTTCCCCAGGGCTGTATGACACGCTTTCACGTGAATTTCCCACATTCTATTCAACAACACTAGCTCCTCAGAAAGTGACATTGGTTTTGGTTGTAGCAACAGTAAGTGGATTCCTCCTCTGATGAATGTTTAGTGATCTGTAGATCAAGAAGGAAATTGAGGTAAAAGGCAAGTGCAAAACAAATTAACAGGAGAAGGAATCAAAGCATGGAGAAGAACTCTAACCTAAACTTTCAGTGGATGGTAGAAAAGAGGGAGAAATTTCAGTCTACTGTATACACACATACATAGCTTTGGTGTGATATGCTATAGTTTGCTAATTTGAAGGTTTGTAATCTCTTTTTTGTACTTGTGCTATTTCTACTGTACCCAGTGATTTGAAAAGAAGAAAGTCAGGAATGGCTATCAGTTAGAGCTTGTCAAAATGGAAGAATAACTTGTGTTTGCATAAACCAGATCACTGAAAGGATGCAGTTGAAAATATCTGTTAAAAAACAATGACTGTTTTCAGCTGTGTCATTTTGGTATTCCAGATCCTAGCAACCCAAGAGCCATGCGTACTGGCACAGTCAAGGAGATAGTGACCTGTAGCACAGAGTGGGAAAAAAAGTCCCAGCACTGAAGAACTCTGGAGCAGGTAGTGCCTTCAGAATTGGTATGTTATGCATTGTCTGTGTTTTGAAAGCTGGCACAGGTCTGCAGTAAGTACTTTGAAAGTCTCAGTATTACTATAGAGTAAAATACATTACTTATTCTGATATACAGGAATTATTTCCTTTACCTCATGCAGAGCGCACTATATTATTAATTCTCTCTTGATACATTCTTCATATTGGGCTCTTGCCAATACTACCAGGAAGAGACAGGAGATACCATCTCTATTTTACAGTTATTCAGTTTTCCTTTACTTAAGGGTAAATACCAACTTCATAAGAGAAGAGGAAAGTCTAATACAGGCACTTCAAAGTAGAACTATACAAATAATTGAATATGCGTTCAAACTAAAAAATATTCCAAAAAAGCCAACTTCTATTTTTTGCTGAGAAACAAAAAGGTGGGTTGAAAGAAACACATACTGGTTGTTTCTGTTGTCTGATACCAAATTGAATGTTTCTTTTGTTTTCTTAATTTTCTTGTAAAAGATTTTAAAGTGTACCTAAATTTAGTCTAAAACCAATAATTAGTGTGGAGAAAAACTAAAATGTTTCATCTGGAAATAAATTATTTTCCCCAGTGTTCCCATTCTGTGGCCAGTTTGGTCTTCCTAATACACGCTGTCATGACAAAAAACCTATTTGTCAGAAAAATTTTGTCTCTTTCACCAATTATATAAGCCATGTTTCTCTAGTTGTCATTGATAAAATTCTTTCATTAAAACTTAAAAGAAAAAAAAAAGGGGAAGGATTCTGCAGTTTACTTGAGAACATATTACTCTAAATTATGTCACATAATTCAGTCTGGGAGAATAAGGGGGTAGAGTGCAGGGATGAGGAGGAGTCTTGCCCTTTGGTATAAATTATTTTATTACTTCATTCTCCCAATTTTATTCTGTGTCCTTTTGCTTTCTCCCTTTAATGTGGCAAAGCTTGGCAATAAACCTAATGTCAGTTCTGCTCTCATAGCTGGAAATGTCTAATGAGGCAGTGCATCCTAGCATTAGCTGCTTTCCTCCCCTGTACTCCAGTCAATTTTTTCAGGGTTGGCAGAGTCCAAAATCTGAACAGGTCCATCGTTTGTTCTTGAGGGACATACTTCTCTGGGGGTTTAATTACCAGTGAAAATATCTGTTGATAAGGAAAGAGGACTTCAGTTTTTCACCTAAGCTGCTGTTTATATGGAACTTCAGTCTTTGCAGTCTCATTTTTTCTTGCCTTAACAGCTGCCTCTGTGCCAGCACTACCCTGCCAGCTGCTTTAGTGCTGTGCTGAAAATTCAGAGGAGGCTCAGTTGCACGCAGTGCACAGAACAATTCTTGCACAAAGTTTTCAAGCAAGGATTCCTTTCATCACCCTGTCTCTGGGCACCTTATAACGCACCAGGTTGTAGGTATGGTCAGAGAGGCCCCCTATTGTCAGCACATTTGCTGCAGTTTTTTCATCCTTTTATTACTGCTGCACCTATGTCTCATGCAAAATGTCTCAAACTGTTAGTTAGCTTAAGTGCAAGTGAACACATGAACTCATTTTCCCCTCACAAATAGAAGCCAGATGACAAACTTGTCACCTGATAGAGCTTCTGTCCTTCTAGATAGATGTCAGTAGGCAGCTTCCAACACTCGGCAATCTTAGCGGGTGTTTGCTGTATAGACAGGGCAGCTGCTTCCTACTATACAAATCTGGTCTGTCAGTATGAGTGTGTGTGTATATATGGCCAAAAAAGCAGCATTTCTTTATGCCACTACATACTGTAAGCACGTGCTTCCTAAGTGGTGGCATGCATCCACGTTGCATGATGTGAAATAGCTTTGTGTTTCAGAGTACAGTGCAGCGCAGCATCCCTTGTGTTGACGCACTAGTATTCACGCTTGTTCAGTCTCGGGTTTTGTCATGAACTTGGAGCGCCAGTGGACCTAGCCAAAAGGAATTAACTCTGAAAAACAACAGAAAACCCTTACAAGACTTTATGATGCTAGAGAAGTTAGACTCGAAGGAGAAAAATAATTTCGGTAGGTTAGATGTTAAAGGATATAATGCTAGTGATAAATGTAGCCCAGCTAAACTGAGTCAGACAAACTTTTCTAGCAGGTTCTATCCTGCTTTAATGGCTGGGATTTGCTGTCAGCAAACTCCGTCTCCTTGAGACTGATATAAATATAGGCATAAAATGTCAAGCTTGACAAGTAGTATTTCATATTGGATGCTATCTTGCTCATTGTATTCTCCAGTCACTGATTGTCCTTTAATACGAAGTTGTAAACCCAGCTTTTTGGTCAGTTTCAAGCCAAATGTTCTGTATTACACTTTAACAACCTTTTCAGTTAAAAAGATTTTGGTTCTTCTGAGCAAAGCATTTGCCCTATGCATAAACCCCCCACATCTCTGGATTTCATTGTTGATTTTAAATATAATTTGTCATTACGGAGATTTCTTCCAGTTTCTGTTGCTCTTGGGTGCCATTACAACTTTTTCAAAGGGAAAAATTATTTTCTTGCTTGCAATTAAAAAAATTCTAGAAATGAGATCTCTGTCAGTAGGTAGTTTAAACCTGTATTAAAGTTCTAGTGTAATTTATGTATGTGCTTACGAGAATTTGAGTTTTAAGAAGAGAAAATGTCTCCAGCTAGGATAAATAGCCGTACCTGTTTTAGATTATCAGAGCTCTGTAGGGGAAAACTGCCCATTCTCAGCATTATGGAACGCATGGAGAGAAATTCTGTTGAAGAAATCTAATGAATTCAAAGACCTATGCGAAAATCAGTATTCTAATTATTGTACAAACCAAGAAGAGCTAGTGATCTTCTGTTGAACTTAACCTCTTTTAACTGTGTCTTGGGATCCAGGAATGATGAAATAGAGGTGGCTGTATGTCGCTTGTGTTTTACAATAACATCTGAAAATGACTTGGTTCATTACAGAAAAACTTTGAAACATAAGCTGAGATTTCTATGCCTCCTGCTGAGTTTAACCACTGTGTGGAGGACTGTGCTGTGTTAATTACCAAAGTGAATCTTGCAAACAAGAGCTGGGGGAAGTGCTTCTGAATGTGCTTAACCTCCAGAGGGACCAATGCACCTACTGCCAGAGGTTTTACGAAAGGGAGGTCATTCCCTGGCTGCTAATGGCATGTCTCTACTAGTCAGAACTCATTGGCTGTCTGTCTTGTGTCTGACAGTGTATTTGGGTGCGTTATTAGTTGTCAAAAGTGGCCTTAATGCTGTGTAATCATCAGAGCTGAAAGCAAAGTGTATTGCATGTCCCAGGAGGTCACATCGTTATTTTCTCAGGAAAAATTTCTTACTCTTATGTGAGCAGACTGGTGTATTTAGTTATTTCTAACATTTGTAACAAAGACTGACTGCTGTGATGCAGATTGAACAGGGATAGGGAGACATTAGAAGTCCGTGTTATGCATTGTGTTGTCTGAGCAGTTGTGAAACAGGAATAAGATCTAACACTGCCTTGCCCTAACATTTTATGATGCAAGCGTGGAACTTTTTCTTAATAGATAGTATGTCTGATGGAGGAAAAAGAATAATATTTTTAAAATAAATTTCTTCCCTTCTGTGTGACTGAACAATCCAGCAAAAAGGGGTGCTGCTTTCATGTAACTGTGGTTTTCCATCTAAGATTCAACTAAACCAGACTTGGTTATTCCTGTCCAATCAATCCACCTCTCAGATGTTGGAAGTAAAAGGGAGAAAACCCTAGGCAGTAGGACAAATATGGTGTTCATTTAGGGAGTGAGAAAATTTGTCAACAAAGGCAACCCAAGGCAACCTAATATAACACCTCACATGGTTGAAAGGACAAACAGATGATATTAAAAGTAGGAGATAAGATCCTTTCCTATGAGAAAGAATGTAAGTGCCATGAAGATGCACTTTATTTGCACTGGAGCTGGATTAGATGACTAAATTGCCATAAAAGGTTTGACAATGTGAATGCAGTTGAACAGAGGGTCAGGGCATAATCTAGAAACTCTGCAGAGTAGAGCAAGGTGAGGAGGCTGCAAAATCTAGATCTGCCAAGAGGAAACACTCAACATAATTACCATTCCACATTATATTAAATAACTTTAGAGGATGAAGTCTACATTTAATTTATGATTGGGATACAATCTAGAAGGATTTGGATGTCTTCTGTTCTTATTTTATTCGTTCACATTGCAGAATTTGTAAGCATGCGCTTATAGTGCCCTTTGCCGACAGCTGAAATGACTACTGGGTTGTTAGAAAAATAAATTCAAGGACAAGCAGTTGGATCTGGTTAAAAATGTATGCAACAAAGGGATATAGCTGTACTGGGATAGCATTTTGACTACCATGGCCTTGGTACCTTGTTTATGGTGCTATAAAGCTTCATTGTAAGAAATGACTCAAATGCTCATTTTATTTCTTGAGTTTATTCTTATATATAGGCTTTGAATGTGAACATTTCCTGAGTGGTAGATTCTGTTTTGCCTTTGTATCTTCTGTATCAACCTCTGCCATCTCATAAAATGTTCATTATGTTGCACCCAAAGCAACTGGGCTGAATTTTCATTAGATAATTGAGCTCAACAACAAGGCACAAGATCCAGTGCACTTGCCTTGATCTCATAACTTTAAGCAAACAGTTGTAACCTCTGGGGATCTGTGGTGCTCCTCTGACTTTCTAAGTGCTTTGAGACTTGCGGATGTAAAACGTTATGTAGATGTATTGTTTTATTTATTTTTAGAAAGTTAATATTGATGCTCAGAACTACGCTAGTATTTTAAGGATTAGGCTGCGATGAATAAAAATTGCAATTTTGCAGTACATATGCCTGAGTTTACAGTTTGTGGTTACTTTGGGGTACAGATATAAGAAGAGGCTCTTGAGATAATACTTAAGATGCTGCTGTCAGTGTGTTTGAACCCTATCCTGTATATTTGTTTGTACTTCTGTTACATTCTTAGCCTCTCTTCATCTGTCTTGGGAATTAGGACAGTGATACATTTCCATGTTTCCTATAGTAATTTGCCTAAAATCTTCAACAACAGATGATGATGTCAACTGCATTTGGAACTAATGAAATAAAGAGTAGTATGAAGTTCCTAATATGCTTCCATACTTCTTTTTCTTCTTCTGTAGTGATTGTTGGGTTCTCTTTAGAGTATGCTTTCTCCTTTTTCTGTGTATAGGATCATAAAAATATAAGATATAATATAGGTTGGAGGGGACCTCAAGAGGTCTGTAATCCAACCTCCTGTTCAAACAGGGTCAGCTGTAAGGTCAAATTAGGTTGCTCAGGGCTCTATCTTGGTTGGTAGTGAAAACCTCCAAGGATGGAGACCACACAACCTGTTCTGGAATGGTCAGGGCACAAAGTATGGGAAAAATTGAAGATTTAAGAGAGGCTGATTTCTTGCAAACTCTGCTGTGGTCTTTCTGTTACAAAACGGATTTTCTCAAATTACCCACAAGAGGGAGTTTAAGCCTTTTCTATAGGGAAACAAAAGGTAGCACTAAAATGCGCCATAAAGCATTGGCGCCGAAACTGGTTTCTTCAGATAATCCCAGTTAAAAGGGCTTAATGCATAGACACCCATTACCCCAAATCCCAGGCTGAGGGAGTCATAGGTGTTCATATCATTGCTGCACTTTAACCACGGGGTCTTTTAGGAAAAGCTGTTTGTTGTGTCTCCATGGCATATATTTAGGTGCTCTGTTATCACTTAATTGTATTTGTTGGTAAACTGTGTATGAAAGATAATGACTCTTTCTGCTCTGCAGGTGAGGAGCCTTTGGAAGATGAGTGGGTGCCAGTCCTCCATTCCTTAGCTCCAGGTTTGCTGTAACCTTTGGTTTGTGTGGTAGACAGGTAACTGCATGCCAGGCATCTGCTGCATGTCAGCCCAGCACTTATTTTGTCATATGGCTGGTGAAAGGGGTGTTGACATCCTCATCCTCTTCTCTGAAGAGAGACCGTATTAACTCCTTCACTGCTGATCTACGACTGCAACTCCTCTGCTGTTCCTGTTCCACTGAGGCCAGCTTAGTTCTACTTTGTCTCACAAAGACGCGAATTAATGCCATCATCAGTTATCCAAAATGGTTGCTTTGAGGAGTTGTGTATCTCCACAGAAAAGCAGTAGGATGGAAGTCTTTTTATTTGTAAGGATTCAATCCAAATTATTAGTGACTTAGATTTTTTCATAAGGTACCTGTTCAGAAAATACTGAAATAAATATAAACCTCATGCCAGTCATTCAAAAAAGGTGGCCATTCACAAGGTAAATCATCATATAAGCACTAATATGCCTCAGCAAATTCATCAGAGAGGTCCCAGCCCAGGTGGAGTTGGGAATTTGTGTATTAGCTTCAGAGTACCATTTCACTGTGTGAAAGTGAACATGGTTACGCTGAAGAGCTGTGAAGAGCTGTGAAAAGCTGTTTCTTCTGACTGTCCTGATGAAATCTTTTTTCCCTAACTAGAAATGAAATGAAGAGTTAAAGTGCCTGCAGCCATTCCGTAGACTCCCTGCCTTTTCCTGCATTTTTACATTTTTTGATACACAAATGCAGAATCGTGAGCTAAATCAGTCTTGATAAACCTCACTGTGTGTAGCTCTGTAGTCATTCTCTTAGGAAATGCAGTATGAGAGGGAAGGTCTTTTGGTGAGAATGTTGGTCTGCAAATGCTAAGAAGCCTCACCTAACATTGGTCACTTCTGAACTTTTACATTGGAGGCAGATGCATGCACCATCTGTTGTTCAGGTGTGTTTTTCATCCTCTGACTAGAGGGAATTAGTCCAAAGGCTTAGCTTAGTCAGAGGGAAATACAAGGATGAATATCAGATGGGTTTGTGGCCTTGAACTGACAAGCCAAGTAAATGATGCTGATTGATACTGAAAGGCTCAGCTGTGAGGAAGCCAGGAATGGTCTTGCTCTTCACCCTTTAATTGCAACTGTTCCCCACTTGTGGGTGCTTCCAGAACTCAACGTGCTCGGGAAGGTGAAAAAAGTAAGGGCAGACTTTGAAAGTTATTCTGAGCGATTGATTATGATAATAGGAATGTTATGCTCCTTGCTAAAATTATTTATAGAGAGAACAAGATACAGCACAGTTGTATCATGCCAGCCAGCTTCTCCAGTTGTGAGCTGCAAATTATTAAAAATAAAATAAAAAAAATTAAAGAGCCTTGAATTTTTGTGTATTTGAAAAACCTCTCCTCAGGATGAAAGTAAGGAATAAAGGACGAAGTCTGTCGCTACTGAACTTCTCTGAAGCACTAGATCCAAAAAAGGGCTTGCATTAGTAAAAGCTAACTGCTTTTAATCTATTGTAAGTCTGCACTGCTATGAAAAACCTTCTGGCTGAATTATACATTCACTTATGTTTAACCAGAAAATCCATTAGAGGCACAGAGGCCACAGAATAGATCTTAATTTCAGATTGGATAAAAGGAAGCCAAGGCTGAAACACCAAGACTATGTGGCAGAAGCTTAAAAAACTAAGTTAAGGAAATCAAATTAAGGAATTCAAAGAAATACAAAATGATTCAAAGGCCAAAAGAAGGCTGTGATGAAAACATTACATTTCTGATGCCAGTGAAGAGAGATGACCCATACACTGTTCTGCATCCACTATTTTAAATTATCAAATGTATTCTTTTCAGGTAACAAGTATGATTTTGGGAACACCGCCCAGTGATTAGGTTTGACCTGTGTAAATTTTCCTGCTTTCTTTTCCAGAGAGAACATACTGCCTTCTTGGATACATTAACACATGGGGAACACCTCTTTCTGTGGGCCTTTCTCCAGTGTGGTCTCTCTGGAGCTCCTGCATCGTGAAGGGAGATTTATGTCCTTAACACTGTATATAGTCTGCACAGTTTGATACAACCAGTAGCTGTATGCTCAGGAAGGTCTCCACAGCAAACACTTTTGTTTTCATATGGAGACAAATGCAATTACTTTCAGCTAAGTGCCCTGCCTGCTTAAACAACTCACTTAATGTTGATTTAGGAGAATGGTTATTATATATGAAATGCATGCTCCCTGAGATCAAAACCATATTGCTCTTGGCTGAAGATGAGTGAGGTTTACTACAAGGTAAATCTCACCATTGGTACTCCTGTATTGATATGAGGTTCTGTTCTGTGGGATGGAATTGGGTCCTTCTCTAAAGAAATACGTACTCCATGTGTTTATGCAGTGGCGTTTATTGGCATGTTGGAAGGGTATGGCCTGCCTGAAACTTTTGCCTCTGTTATATGGTTTCTTTCAATAGCATTTTGTCCATCTTCACTTCCTTAATAAAGGCAAATAACTTCCCATGTTTCTTGGTGATATATATACCAACAAAAATAAATGTTCTAAACAAATTTTAGGAATTCTCATTTTAAAATATGAGGCATTGCTGCCTGTGAGTTTAGAGAAAAGCCAGCACAGATTCTATGGTAAATCAGTTTATATGAGATTTGTCCAAAGCATTCTGTAACCCTGCAGTCAGTGTAACTCAACATCTTTTCTCTTTGTTAAAGAGAACGCTCAAATCCATTAGTTAATTCAAGCTGAATAAACTCTGTGGTGTTTTCCTGCCAAATACTATAAAAGGGAATATTGAATTGTTCCTTGGAAAGGCCCCTAGGATGTCATGTCTATTCAATTTTTTTTTTACTAAGATGCAGTTGTGCTCCTGTGTCTTTATGAACCATCATAATCTGAGGTTTGTTCTGTATGACAAAGTAAGAATATGAACCTGATGCTTCCTCAAATTACAAAACTTAGAGTGCGGTGAATCCAATGGTAGTGCATATGAACTGCAAAGTACTGCAGTTTAGAGTCAATCTGATGGTGATATATTTCCTCTGTATAGATTTAGTTTTGTGTATTTTCTCTTTGCATTGCGAGTTTCTCCAGGTTCCTGGTAGCAGCTACTTTGCCAAGAAGGGAGTGGTGATGATGAAGGAAATTTTATTGAATGATATTGGTGGATGACCCATGATACAATTGTGGTCATTTCTTCATAGGCATGCTACATGAAAATGCTTTTGCCCTTCTTCAGCAGTAGTCTCTGGCAAGAGTAGCATAACATGGGCTGCCATCTTTTGGAGAAACCTCCTACTACAGCAGTTCAGAGGAATTCATTACCATTTGAGTTGTTAATGACGCTATTCACACTAGTTCATTCACATGTTATTTCAAAATTATGCAATGCCCTTACCAGGGAAAGGTGAACATATAAGAAACTAGGCAGGAGAAAAGAGTAGCATTGTAAAATGCTGAAGTTTTAGAGTGTTGGAACACAAGGCAATGAAGCAGCTCTCTTGTATTCTTCAATACACAGGTCTCAGCATCTGCTGTGAAGGTCAGAAAACAGATTACCCAAGCTGTTTCCTCTAGCTAGTTAAAATATGGTGAGTGGCTGGAAGATGGGCCAAAGAAACATTACAGGGCATGGATGAAGGCAAATCTTGGCAGAGGCTGTTACACTGAGGCTGTCAAAACCAATCAAGCAAGAGCGGATTGGCACTCCTCTATGCAAAAGGCACCAGAAAAAAAACAAGTGTAGTGAATACAGGAGGGTGTGCCTGTAACCTCCGCTATACTGAGAAGCCACAAAAGGTGAATATTCACATTTGTCTAACTGACAAGAGACCCTGTCATGTAATCTGTTTGTAGAACAAATCCATCTTTGCTTAGTGCTCCTCCTTTCGTCTGTATTCTGCTCAGCCTGAGTAATCAGTACATCAGAGCGCAAAACTTTTCCTCCAAAGCAAAACATCAGAACAATAAACAATAGGTCTTCTTTATATGGTAGTAATGTAGAGGCATTGGCACATATATGGACTCAGAGCTATTCAACTATTACAGAGTAGTTACTCTACAATACAGTATATAATTTTTAAGCATAGTTGTAATGAGATTTTACAGATATGATTTCTCTAATTTATGCTGTGTGTATTCAGATAGTGAAGATCATCTGGGGAGACCTTTTTGCCATTGGAATAGCAATGCCTTTTCCTTACAGCCTTCTTTCTCTTTGTCCTGTTTTGAAACTTTATGCTATTTTTCCATAACTGTATGCTACCTTTATATAACCCAGGTAATATTTCACAAGCATTTCAATGGACAATGGTGCTGTCAAGGACTGTGGTGCTGCTTCTCACATTACATTGCTAAGCAACATACAATATAACAGCATGATATCCTGCTGCAGTTGGTAAGAAGTCAAGCTCCAATATTCAGTAAAATTATTCTGATCTACTTTTCTGTCACACAAGAATCCACTTGTTTCAGCACAAAAAGAGTTGTATGAATAGTAACAAACTAATACAAAAGTTGGACATTTCTTTTTTATTAAATTCCCAAGTGCTAAATACATATACATTAATTTTTTTTTCCTAATTAACGCCAGAGAAGTTGGGTTTTGCCATTTTGCCTGTTGTGTAGCTTTCCTGACTTTGACAAGTCTTGCTTTTATCAAAGCATCAGTTAAATAAAATGCTTCAACTTTGAAGCAAGTTTGTTTGCTTACCTGCTTAAAATTACATATGTGCTTGAATACCTTGCTAAACATGGGTCAGCTTGAGAGCAGAGACTAGATGTCAAATCTATGTTCAGAAGCAACCCCTATATTTTCATAACATCTGCCTGAAATGCAAACTATAATATTTGATGAGGTGAAATCTCAGTTACCTAATTTATTCCAAACTCCTCTATTTAGAGCCAAGTTAATTATGAATTTTAAAAAATCTGATCTGTAATCCAATTTGTAAATTCACATATGACATTTCATAGTGAGATCACTTTTGTCAGCTGATCTCATCTCTGTAGAAACATGCATATTTCAGTTCCGTTTTTGTTTATATATATATTTTTAAAAATTCAATAGGATCATCACTCAAAATATTAGCCTCCTTTGTAAAGGATAACATCTCTCTAAAATATTTCAGTAGATGATGAGAGGAGAATTCTGGCACTTGCTGATTTAATAAAGACTTTCCTATTATTTGCTTCTCACTGGCTTTTAAAAGCCATTAATACCAGTTACCCTTATTGTGCCTGAGTATGCAAAAGTTTTACACTGTTGCTATCAAAAACTGTTTCAGCATTTTACTATTAGCATTAGGCACTCTGAGAGGGATCAAAGGAGACTTTGTATTATTAATCTTGTATCTTAAAGAGTTGGTGCATGAGGTCAAAATCAGTGTTATTTTCAGTAATGAAGTCGCGAACTACATAATATTGAGCAAGTCACTATCAGCAAAAACAGCCATGTGGAACAGTAATTACTTAGGGTGCTTCAAGGAGTTACTGCTAAGAATGGCTGGGCTAATCTGGTGAAGGTGAGGGATTCTGGCCCACCGAGAAGCTGTTTCTCAAGAGAAAGCTTGTTCCGCACAGACGTGGTCTCCCTTGGCTGGGTGTGGAATCTGTGGTTTTGAATGCTTCTCCTCTAATAGCCAGAATGGTGTCAGGACCTCCTCCTTCTTGTTATGTGTGTCAGCATACCTACTGTTATGTGACTGCTTGGGAGTGAGAGATGGCCTAAACCTGGACATCTCTCTTCTTCCCCATAGATTTCTATTTCCACGTCTTAATTTTAAAAAGAGAGACAAACTTTTTGGAAGATCTATACCTCTGGAAGGGTAGTTAGCTCTCTGGGTGGCATACAAAAGGAAATACGGGCTTTGAGGATAATAACAGTGTGTATGGGGGTGAGACAGAGCAGCTCAGTGTGTGAGAAATGGTCTTCATTTGAACAAGAGCAGAGTAAACAGATTGGCTGATAATGCTGAATACCATTCAATTTCCTTTTAAATTAGCAGATGGGGAGGGAAAGGAATATAAAAGGAAGTGAGTGAGAAAAAGAAGCTAATGATGAATGTTGAATGGGAACAAAATGTTGCCAAGACATCACGAGAGAATCAAGAATTGATGAAGAAAGGGAAATTAAATTGTTGCTCTATATGGGTGCTCAAAGAGCTTTGAACCCCTGGCTTCAGTGTCTAAGGTGCACTTTGTATAATCCTGTGACAGACTGGTTTTACTGACATGCCCATTGTGGCTAGGGAATCAGACGTGGGGAGGATTTTGTTTCACGATGGCAGACGCGCAGCAGAAGAGAAGCCCAATAGAGGATATCGTAGCGGATATTGTAGCCTGTGCAGACTGAAGGGCATTTCCTAGAATCAGGCAAAGCTGGTTTCATCTGACGCTAAAATTCTTCTATCAACTGATGGGAACTGATTATAGAAATTTGTTGTATCTCCTAGTCAGAATAAGGCGGCAAACCAGGACGCTGCTAAATCAGATAAGAGTAGGCTGCCAAAAAGGAGAAAAAAAATGTACTTTAGATTCTTCCAACCATTCTAATAATTTCAGTTACTCTCATAAAGAAGACTGGAGAGTTGGAAGATGATAATGTTGCACAGGGAGAGGAGCACACATATGTCTGCAGATGATGCTGAACAGTCAGTAGGATCAGCAACTGAATCTTAATGCAGTTATATACTGCAGTAAGTCAGACTTGATAATTCCAGTTAGATACTCCCCCAGTTACAGCACATGCAGTATTCACAGGGCCGTGTGTTCATGGAAGTAGAACAGAAAAGCTGATTGGAAGGAGTTTGGTTTTGAATATGCTTGAAAACATGCACAGATATAATAGGTACTTTCTTAAAGCTAGGCCACCTGGAGCAGTGTTCCCTAACCTGTGTGGTCTGTGGACTGTTCATGGTCTGTAAACTGGCAGAAGATGGTGTAGGAAGTAGTAACAAAAGCCAAAGTTATAGAAAAAGCGGCATGCACCTTCTCCTGCATGCAAGTTTGGAAACAAACAAATGAGAGGGAAAATAAAACAATAAATAAGCATTGAAAGTTTAGATCAAGTTTTTCTTGTTTGTAAATGAAAACCATGTTAGTTAGACTACATAATACAGCCCATAGTTTTTTCCCCAAAAGGTTACAAGTTCCTTAAATTTTGAACAGATTGTGAAACAGTGACCTGGGGATTCCTTACGTAACTAAACATTGAAGTTATTCTTTTGGCTGAAATGTTAGCCATCTGTGTCATCAATGTCTCTGGTAACTTATAAGATAGGTATGTATGTTTGTATACATATATATGTGTGTATGGCCATTATATGTGGCCAGCTCTTCCCCGTGGGTAGGTTAAGCTCGTTTCTGGCAGAGCAGAAATGCAGGCGCAGATATACTAGGGTGCAGAGCAGAAAAACTGTAGCTTTATTTCAGCTCTACCCTATGCATCTCAGGCACTCTGGGTGATAAAAGGACATGCCAGTCACAAAGTTGTGTGGGCCTCTCCTCCCCATCTGCTTTATAGCTGTGTGTGGCCTTAAAACCCAGGTACTGGCCTTTGCATAGGTCTAAGTTACCTGTTTACATGTTCACAGGAGGTCCTTTGTAGAGGGAGATTTTACATAAAGTTACAGAAAAAAGAATGGGGAAAATTAACTGGAATAAACTGAATGGAAAGTTTTTATTTGTTTTCTTTTTTTTTTTAAGAAAATGAGGCAATTTTGAAAATGAAAACCCAGATGGGGATGATACACTCTATTATCACTGAAACAAAATTAAATTGTCAAAACAAGAGAAGCTTCTGCAGTTCACCAGGAACCATATGGGAAAAAAAGCAAAAGGAAACCACAGATAAGCAAATTATTAAATAAAAGCGTATACAACTTAAAGCTAATGAGAAAAAATAAATTTAAAGTACCCAATAAGGAAAGCAAGAGTTACTAGACGAGTGTTACATTTGAAAGGATTGTTCACATTCTTCAAGAACTGCAGGAATGTTGCATCTCTGTAAACTAGGTTGGAAGGGCTAAAATCCACATAGCTGCATTAAGAAATTTCTGATTTTACTCCATCATGTTATAATCCATCATTTTAAATGACATTTGTGTTCACAAAGAAGGTAGGCACTCCTTTGCAGTGACCTGTAAGCAGTTTTACAGAGCAAAATATCTAGAAGGTTGGGGGACAGGAGGTAGCAGAGAAAGACAGAAAGAATATAAATGGCTAGAAAAGATTATGGCTCACAAGACAGAATCTTTAGATGCAGAGACCTGATAATCTTGAGCAAAACAAACTGTTTATCTTTGCAAAGGAAAACATCCCAAGGGAAGAGAAAATTAAAAATGAGGAATTGGGGCAGGAAATTGGCAGAGCTCCTCAAAAGAGATGTTCTTTCTCATTATCCTATTTTTACGCCATTGAAGGAAGTGGCAGATCTCAACTCTGTGTATGAGCATTGGCAGCTCCTGCATACCCTGCGTAGCTGGCCATGCTGTGAGGTTTTTTAAACTGGGGCTGCTGGGGAATGGGGAAGAGAGTTAGGTGAGGAATTAGATTTGATTAAGAGTAAAATCCTTGAAATATAAAGGGACCTGGTCTAATATGGAAAAGAATCCTAGAAAATGGGATACACTGGAAGCAAACAAAACCAGAGCACCCAGGGAGAGTGGTTACGAGAACAAAGAACACGAAGTCAGGAAGAACAAATCTGTGATGTATCTGTAAACCAAGATGGTGTGATTCTTAATTAACTGTTCTAGATTCCCAACATATTCTGTAGAAAAAGAGATAACCCTCCCAGTAGCAGCATGGACTAATTGGGGAAATATCGTAGGGGTCAGGAAAGGAAGTACATGATAGATGATTGATTATTCAGGATTTTTTATTCAACAGGGTAATGAATAGCACGTTTGAACCTTGCAGTCTCTTGTCACATGCCGAGGTGACTATTTATTTTCTGTCTTTTCACCTTACCCTTCCTCTTCCTGTTGATTTCAGTGACATTTCTAATTTTCTAGCCAAGTCTGAAATTAGATTTGCTGTTTGTACTTCATAACCACACCAATATCTCAACAATTCTATGGGAACCTTGGGTTAAAAAATGGTTTATCTATGTCAGATAGTTAGATCTATTTCTGAAGCCTTAGCTTAGACAAAACTAATTGAGTAGGAACAGAGACTGTATTCTAATACTTTTATTCTGCCTAAAGCAAGAAAGAGTATTGAAAAAGTGAATGTGAAATCAGAATTTACTGGACAACAAAAAGGAAGAATGACAGTAATATTCCAAAAAAAGACATTATAAGCCTTTTTTATCGGAAACAGATTAGATACATGAGGAAAGAATAAGATATCATTTATCTTGTGTTTCACTTTTTGAGTGACAGCAACAAACAAAAGTTAGTTCAAAATCTCTGCTTTTTGCTGTGTGAATTTCACATAAAGCAAGAGACCATATGGAGTAATTTAGCCTAAAAAGCTATTAAAATTAAGATACTGCTTGATCTGGAAGGACAACAATTGGCTGAATCTCTAAACAAAAGAGGAGAGAGGGAGGAAAAGACAGGAAACAATAAATGAAGGAAAGAAAAGAAGAATGAACAGGCTCAGAGCAAGCAGGCTGACAGCCTTTGAAGATTCAGAATATGTCTCTTTCTCAATGCAATAGCTTTGTTCATGTGCTGAAACATTGTCTGGAATTTTTTCTTCTTTCTAAGTTGCATGTATTTCTGTAGAAAACTTGCAAATTGAAAGAAATACATGTTTTGATACATTATTTCTATGCTGTAACTATGGATGTATGGGAATAATCTACTGATTTGTGGAAATCAAGATTTCAGAGGAAGAGATCTGGGTGTCAGTTTTCTCTCCGATTTATACTAAGTATGACGCTAGCTTTAATCTGGACAGGTCCATTTTTATACAAAATGCAAAGCCTTACCTTCCATCTGTTTTGGAATCACATAAATTAAATAATCTCAGATACATCTGAACTTTTTTTGTAACACTTCTTATTTTTGTAGAATTTTTCAAACGTAGAATAATTTACTAATAGCCTTAGGTGCCCTGATCCAGGCTGGAGAAACAAGTAACAGTTAGTCTTGGTCCCATCATATCCAATCAGCAATGTGCAGAAATAGTAGCAGAATAGCCCATATCTGGAAGAAGGAAGAAAAGATGATTTTCAATATACAAAAAGAGATTTATAGATGCTCCACCAAGGCTATTTTTCCAGCAGATATTGTTAAAGATAAATTAGTTTATTTGGATAGCATGTTATTTTAGCGTGAGCCTTCACAGGAATGTCACATGGAACTTCTGTCCATGTTTCAAGAAACTGCACTTAATTTTCCCCATTTTGCTGTTCAGTGAGATGTCCTTCAGAAGCTATATTCATTATTAATATAGCTTGATGCAAGAAAGAAGTATATATAACTTTTCAACATCTAGTCTACTCTTGTAAGATTATTAATCGAATGTTTGGATACCCTCAGGATTCTGGTTAAGTATCCAAATGTTTGTATGAGTATTTCTCTGAATTGCACTTTCCATTGGTACTCTTTGTCCCAAGTTTTTATTAACGATACTTCGTTATACCAGTTGCTATTGTATTACATTTACATAACATGATATCAAAGAACAACCCATTCTTTAAGGCTGTCTGTTGATTAAGGAAATACACATTGATTACTTGTGCATCCTGAATGTGAAGAAAGCTGTTGCAGAGTTTTTCAAAAGAACTGAGAAAACAGCAAATGCTTCTTGTTCCTGTTTCTAGGAGACAACTGCAGAAACATAGTTAGGAATCTGTAAAGTCAGCTAGGGCGGAATCTCAACAGACAGCTCAGTAAATTGTGCACAGAACTCTGTATGTTGCAGACCTTTTGTTATTTTTGCCCAGGAATCAGTTTAGGTTTATTTTCCTCAGTTAAACTGCCAATAGGATTTTACTAAAGAAGTTAAAAGACACTTTCCTCAGTGTGAAATGTACAGTAGCAAGAGGTAATGTTATATTCTAGTTACCCTGAAAGAATGTCCTTATCGTATTATTAATTTTGGGGGTCTTAAAAATACTGACTGCATTAAATTGATTGTTGGCATTTTTCATGGTAGAATATTGAATGTGTACTCCTTTCATAGTCATAGTTGTATTTTCTAATCATGATTACTACAGAACCTGTAACTGAAGCATTTTGTTTGGTTTATTCTTCAGAATTTTGTTTCTTAATGATTACAAGATTTTGTAGTTTGTGGCAGAGATTTGAATAGAGGTACAAGGCTCAGTCTTTTCAGAAACTGAAGAACTGGTCTATTTTAAAGTTTCTGAAGTCAAAGATGGTTCAGTAAGTTACATGTCTGGGGCATGTATTGGATACTGAACTGCTCTTACACCAGAGAACATTCTTATAAACCAAAACTCCTAATGGTTCACAAAACCAGAGACCACTGAAGAGAAAGATGCAACAGATGCCAATTCTTGCACTGATATCCTAGGGAATGACTTTCTCCAACACAGGTCTTCCAGCTTTTCATGCTTCATTTAATTGTTACACCTTGGTTTTTTGCATATACTTTTTCTTTATGGTGGAGCTTTGCTGAGTTCTGGATGAAAAGCTGCTACCTCAGATGTGTGATTAGAGCATCACCTTATTCAGAAAATTAAGATAAAAGTCTGCTGATTTAATAGTATGAATTTCCATCTCCCCAAATAAAGGATCCTTAGAGGATGTCTGTCCTATTGCTGCAGGTTATGTGATGCATATTCTGAAAAGGGACACGGCTGAGAATAGAGGCTTCTATGTGGCACTGGACAACTCAGCAGACAGATCAACCCTGTGAAAGTTCTTGAGTAATAAGCTTAAAATAGATTATAGTTTTCTTTTAACCAGACTTGTGCTTGCTAGCAGGAGCATTTGCACAGATAGAATCTTAGTAACTGGAGTTGCGCTGCAACTGGGGCTTCCTGAAGATCCCAGTTATATTTGAATTTATTAAATTAAATGGTTAAATTGCTTTCAGTTTCCACCGAGGCAGGGGGATTCTTCCTACCAATATGAAGTAACCAAGGATGCGTCATTTTTCAATTTGTGCTTGTGTCATACTGAAGCACATTTATGATAGATGTAGTTCAGTTCAAGCAGAAAAACAGCACAATAGGGCTTTGGCATGAAGTTTTGGAGTAGGATGATCCCTGCGCTTGCTGTCCAGGGCAAGATAAGCTGCATCTCAATGGGAACAGACCCAGCCATGAGCAGTGACTTTGAAAACTTGCCAGGTAAAGCCAGAGAAACTGTGAAGCTGGTTACTTGGTATGAATTGTTATTCAGCCCTCACAGAAGAGGAGGCTTTGACAACACCCCCAGTAACCTTGGCAAACTGTTTTGTTAAGCAGGTCTGTGCTTCACTGGCTTTTCAACTTGGAGGCATTCATTGTTCCCTCCTACATATGAATTTATGTTTCAAAGAAGGACTGTGTGGTGGCGGGCAGCTGTGGCATCATGCTGATCTTTTACACTGGCTAACAACGACTGCATCAAACAGCAGGCAAAATAGTATACCACTCTTCCATTTCTCAAGGGGAAAAGCAACTGAACCTCTTCTCACTCATTTCTGTAGATATGCAGCCTAAAATGTTTTCTCCTTATTTTAAATAATGGAGATCTTTCCACCTCCAACTTGGTCTTCTCACGTAGTGTGACACTACTGAGGTGGCATGCTGAGAATGGATCCCCAGGAATCATTTTTGCAAAGATATTAGCAACTAAAATGTAATTGGTGAATTTTTTTACCTGCTAATACTGGAAAAGACTCATTTTAGGGCTATTAGAACTTTAAATAGTTAAAGCTTTTCAAGTTTTTATAACTTTCAAACTTAGTCACATTCATGATTGCAAAGAAGGTGTCCTGCAGCTCTGTGCTTCTGTGACTCTTGTTACGATATGGGAACGGTAATGTTTACTTGGTGTGAGCAAGGCCTAATTAATGCTTGTGCTGTACTTTGGCATCGTTCTTAGGCTGTTAGAGATAGACCTTACAATAGTAAAATGATGTGTTACCAGGAACAACATAAAAATGATACCAACACTTTCTTCTAGATGAGTCGAATATTATTTTGAAGAATGGAATATTGTTTTCAAAATGTCTGTTGACTGTGCTTGTTTACACATACAAGTATTTCTACTTACTTTTTCCTATAGATCTTTAAAACACCTGGTAGAAAAGGAAGTAGACTTTTCATAGTCTCTGTTGACTATAATCCATTGCCACTATACATAAAGTAGCAAAACCTGGTCCAAACAGAACTATGAAGCAAATCCTTTCCCTGGAAATAAATCCAAGGCCAGTTATATCACCACATTTATACTACTTCAAACTTAGACCATATTGCTTAATCTGGAAATATTAAATTACTTCATGATAAAGAATAACAAACAGGTTCAATGCAGATCCTGTAGCTCATAAAAGAGAGATGAGGTGATTTTCCAAAAGTTTTACAGCAAACTAAGACCAAGTGCCATCTTTCTTGTTTACAATTTCACATTACAGTGTGAAATAAAGGCCAATGTGAGCTATGATTCCCATCTTTTATGAAAAGAAATAGGAGTTAAGAAGTAGTAGCTACCAATTCCTCCAAAGTAAACTCTTACATATTGAGCACAACTGGAGTCTGATATATAACATGCAGACATTAGGCAATTAGATATAACTTCCTTTTTTGTCTCAAAACTAGCCATCTCGGGGAATGCGGAGATGCTCTGATTAGACAGAAACAGAGTACATTTAATTTCCACTTCCTTCCAACCATTTTAAAATTCCTTCCTTGAAGAGTCAGCTTTCCAAAACTCTAAATTTTGTGTTCTACTTAACCTCATAGGTATTCCAGAGCATATGCTAGCTAGACTTCTCTTTCCACACTCATTAGTTCAGTGTGCTTGGCTCATTTCCTAGGATTTGGTCTAGCATAGCCTCTGACCATTCAGGCCATTTGTCTGAAAATCATTTCCCTCTTCACTTCTGCAATTTTCCATTCAGTGCCTGAGCAATTAAAATCCCTAGTGATCAAAGCCCTGGTCTTCCAACTGTCCCCTTCTTTTCAAAATCATTGCATGAGCTACTTTTCCTAACTGCGTGAGCTGTGCTCAAACAAAGAACGTATGACAATTGCTCAATTGTTAGAAATTGTGAATACAGTCTTAGCCAAAATATTGACATCATTCTGACTTGCACATTAAGGATTAATTTTTACTAGGGCTGTAACTACAGATGAGCAAATCATTTGGATGACATTAAAATCCAATCAGTTGTCACATAATGTCATTGAGGTCTAAATAACTATTATTTTCCACTTTCCTATCTTAATTTCTTGATCTTAGCTATTCTGTAGCATTCCTGGATTATTCCTGACTCTCCACATGGAAGGATTTCACAGGTGTTTATTCTTTTCTGGCACTAAATGGTCTGTGGAAAGTCTATTGTCTATACAGCAGCATCTGTTTCATGGAAGAATACAAATTGTTTCTCTTTATAGTCTCGATTCAGATGTTCATTACAGAACTATGTATTCCTTTACATTGACAATCATGATTCTCCAGGCATTTCTAGTCCCCTATGATTGAGGTAGGCTGTGTTAATGAGTCACTCTGTGTGTGTGTGTATGTTTGTGTATCTCCACATCCTCAGATACAGAATAGACAGATGATATCTGTTCAGGACTCCTCACCCCCAAAACTTCTTTAAATCCCTTCTATACCTATTATTGTCAGCTCAGACTGGAGGGATGTAATATGTGTCAGTCAAGAGTTAACACACTTTTTTCTATCATATACTAACTCCTAGACTATATCCATGACCCAAAACAGGTGGAGGACTGTTAACAGGCAGAGTGCCATGTTCCTGTAGTCACAGAGTAGGTGGTTTTGTGGGGAAGGTGGAAAGAGGGAGGGTTTTTGTTTTGTCAGTGAGTGGGAGAAGCAGTGAAGTTGTAAAGAACATAGGGAGCGTAGGGTGCGAGGGGAGAGAATATAGGGTTTGCAGCACTGTAATTTAGACCAAAGCAGAGATCTCAGAACATTATTTAATAGAGGCTATATACTGTGCGATACTTAAAATAAATAGATGGAAATGAGTTTTTCTTCTATTAATATGGCATAATCCTCAGGAACAATACTAAAGTGTTTTTGCAAGGTACAATTACAGTAGAGTCATATCAACCTGCTAGGTTAATTTCTCCATACAGAACTGCATGTTTTTCTCCCTTCAGCCAGCCATTCATTTGTCCGCCTACAGCGTGTAGCACCAGGCGTGAATAGTCAGCTCTAAAGCACTAGTTACATGACTCTGTAAAGAGTGAGCTAGTAAGGCAGAAGCATTACCCAGGAGCACCAAAATAGAAACCCCTGCCTGCTTCAGAATCCTGTCTCATCAGCCATGAGAAACCCAAAATGCATTAAATCTGTTGTAGATGTTTAGAGTGATCCGTGCCTTAGATTTAGACAAAAGCGTTCTCTTTGAACAAGATATGTTTTAATGCCTTAGCTAGAGTATTAAAGAAAGAGTTTGAATAGTAGGTTCAAAGTAAAATTGATCCTGAAAGTCTGGATTTGGAGAATTGTCTCAGGATTGTTGTAAGCAATAAGAATTTACCTTTCAGAGACATATCTTGGTTTATAGTTGCACATTGACTTTTTTTTTTCTGTTATTTTATGGACATGTCTTCAGAGAAAATAAAATTTTTATTCCTCAGCTAGGTGATGGGGTCTTCTTCCTCAGTCCTTGTACCATATCATTTATCCAAGAAGTTCAAAGCATGGAAAGCTGGGAAGTTTCAGCTGTATTCCTGTGAGATAAGACATATTTCAATGTCAATATCACAGAAAATTGAGGCACAATGGAGTTATGAATTATGTGAGGTCTCAGGGAGTTAGTGGCAGACCCAGTAGCAGAATGAAGGTGACCTGACTTCTAATACTATGATCTAACAGACAGCTAATATTGTCTCTCTTGAGAGAGTCTGCAGTTGCAGACTTCGGTATAATCTACCATATGAGTCCAGCAAGGCTGGTGCTTGCCCCTCCGGCTCATTTGCAGAAGGCTGTTTAAAATGCCAACTTAGCAGCAGCTCCTGGCTTGGCAAAGAGGGTAAATGTAGGACAAGGTCTCCAGCAGAAGGCTGTTGCTGCAGCAAGTTACAACTGCCCAGTGCGGAGTCATTGAGTTGCCTCCCTGTTAGGCACTGGCTGGTCTATTCATTCTGCAAACAGCCTCCTTCCTTTCCAAGACAGCCCTAGGGACACAAGGGAATGGCAGAGTTTATTATAAACTGAGTAAAGGAACAGACTATTGCTGGAGGAGATCCAGGGTTATAAAAGATTGTAGCGGGGGGGAGGAGGAGGAGGGAACAGGACATAATTTGTGTTTGTGTGTGAGGGGGTGCGTGCTGGTGGCTTCAACAAGGCATTCCCCAAACCCTCAAGACCTTTGCTGGTTTTGGTGCGATTTTCTGCAGTGCATACCGTACTGTGTCAAAGCCCACTTACTTTTTATTGTATCAATCATTCTCTTTATGCAGCAACACGAATCGGAGAACGCTTGCTGGTCCTGTTCTGAATGAGCTCCGCTCTCTGCCAGCTCAGCCTAGTTACTGCTGTAACTTAGTCTGGGGGATGGGAGAAAAAGGTTGCTGCTACTTTAAATATAATGCATTAAGAGGATGCTGGAAAAAGGCCTGCATGCTGTAATACCCAGCCATCTAGTTGGAAAAGGAGCCAGATGTAATACAAAAGAAGAAACACAGCCTCTTATGGATGCAGCACTAATTCATAAATCAGGTGAATCAGCTTAGGCAACTGCTGTGTTTTTATGCCTCTGCTGCATGGAGAACTGCATGTTGGATGCTTTTATTTGAAGTAATGGAACCAGATAATCCTTTGGACCAGGACAACTCCAATGGTAAGAAGTAGAAAACATAGAAAAGAGAGGAAAAAAAAGGATAGTGAAAGAGTGTCTGAGTTACACATCCTACTAAAGGCACAGGGTTAGGCATGTGTTTTTACTGTCTTCTGCATGGATAAGTAGAAATGAATGTGGTAATGTACTTCACATTATCTTAGAAATCACTCTGTTTACAGGGTTTTGAGATAAACATATAGTGGACTGATACATACAGTTCATTGCAAGGAGCAGTAATCCTTGCAGAATTAACCTATCTCCTGGACAGCCTTTGCTGAGAGAAGAGGAACCTATGCATTCTACATTATTCAGTTTGGGGGTCTTTTTTGCCAGTGAGAAAAGAATGTAACTTTATGCCGTATGTGCTGTCAAACGTAGCATTTGGAAACAGTTTCTTTATCTGCAGAAAGCTTTCCTACAGGCAGTTGCATGAGTAATTTACTTAGAAGGATATATTTAGCTAGGGACCACATAAATTCACCCTGGAATTAAAGTCCATGGTTAAAACTGCAGCTATTCCCTGGATTTATAGCATTCCACATGCTGATGTTCTGCTATCTAGTCTATTGAAGGCATACAAAAAGCATAAATTGGGGTAAAAAGTTGTTTGCAATTGCAAGTCTTATTTCTCTGTTAGTAGAGTGAATTGGCTGCATTGAGGACAACAATTTGTTTACATTTATGAAAACAATTTAGGATGGTGATTTTCAGAATAAATTGATTCTCAGCTCTTTAATATGTATTTGGTGCTATTCTGGATACAGTTTGAAATCTGCAAAGTATTCCACTTCCTACATACATATTGTTCAAGAACTAGTTATGTATTTCCCACAGCATATTCTCTGCTGATAACCTAGAGCTTCAAGTACGACATAGCTGCAGTGTTAATATCACAGTAGACCTAAAACTGTACGGAAGGAATGTGGTTAAGGGAATGAAGTAACATTTAAACTATGTGAACAGTTGACTGGGCAGATATAAGTGGGCAGCACTGCTTTACTTCGGGCTCTGTGCCAAACTGAAGTTGAATTGTATAAAATAATCAAGGACAGATTTCAGTGTTGTTTCAAATGATAATATTTACATGAAAAGATTAAGAGGGGAGGATCACACTTTTGATTTCATTTTTCTATTCTCTTTCATATGTGGTTATATTAATTTCTCTCTAGAAGAACAGCATCTGCCTCTCCTGTCTTATACCTCCTCTTAGACCATTAGGGCATAGAATTAAATCTTACTTTCTTCTTTACAGCAGCAAGTTTTGGGATTATCAGAGAAGTGCATGCATGCATAGTTGGGCTGATGTTAACAAACATATAAGCAAATATTCTTGCCTGTCCCAACATCACACTCTGGACTTTAGGAGTCACAGAGAGTGCCTAGATTCTGTGGGAAATAGAAGTTTAACTTTGGTTTCTCAAATATGTTAAAATGGCTCACTAAATTTAGAATGCATATTTTAAGATACACAGGTTTCTTATTCTTCTCCTTACAGACATGTGAAGTATATTCTGTCACATTGTGTAGAAACTTGTTTTCCTAGAAAATATTTGAATAAGTAGGCAGACACTGGAAATGTTCATAAACTGGGAAATGATGGGTAAGCAAGCACTCATGGTACCAAGTATCCTAGAAGAACCTACACTGGTTCCCCTTTCTAACTATGTAAATCCCCTTCTTTCTTTTACAGTTTTTTTAATTACTTTGATTTAAATTATCCCATTGTAAACCAAATGGGTTGAACCATTTCTTGATCAGAAGGTCAGCTGCTTAAGTGTTATGCTGCTGGAGCTGCAGGAGAAATATGCAGGACTGAGGGATTAATCTATTATTATGATATACAATGCATTATTTTGCATTAATTCAGTAAATAGAAAGTTCTCAAAAATATGCCAGCAGAGTGCTGTTAAGAAAGATTTTCCCCTTTGAGAATGTTTTCTTGTAGCTGTCATTCTTGAAGCAGCCCCTTTGTCCCTTTTATTATCAAACAGCTAGTGAACTGCTATGAACACGGTGATAACTATTGTGTTTATCTTACTGTATTGCTCATGTGACAAATATTAATGCCTTGGGAAGTGACCATAACTTGAAACTTCTGTGCTTACTGTAGAAGTGCCTTTTTACCTTCAAGAATGTCAAATCAAATTCCTTTTTCTGCTAGCAGAATGAAAACTGTTATTTAATCTACCTGATAGTTCATACCGGTTAACCATCTACCTTAAAATTCAATGTCACTTCATTCTTAGTTGCTTATTGCCAGCCCAATCAATAGATCATTAATGATAGTAAAAGCTGTTCTGAGGAATTGGTGGCAATAATATACTTTAGAGTTGCTCTTTTTGCCTTCTGCAGCCCTGTCATTTGCTTATAGAGATGTACGAAATCAGCTAGAAGGACATTAGTGGAATATTCAAAACTGAGAAGCTGTGTGTGTCATTTCTCAACACAGGTTTTTTTCCTAATCAAATTACGTTGCCAGCTTTTCATGGAGATACTTCATAGATTTATTACTGCTTGTAGCTGGAACAGAGAAGGACCACTCATTTATTTGGGGACCTGAAATGAGATTTAAGCTGTATTAGTTGCCTTGACGTAATAGACCGTGGAATAAAATCATAACCTGTGGGTGAAATGTTTATTGGATTTTTTTCTAGGATTCTTCATTGAGCTATAGTGCTTCAACTGCTTTGAACACAAGCTTCATGGGTTGCTATCCATTTTGACATTTGTGAAAGGAGATAGAAGTTCTGTAACTTCTCTCCATGTATGCCTAGGATAAAGGCTCATGTAAAAGCTACAGGACCTTGTAAGGATCTTAAAAATCATTAAAGCACCCCCTTTCTCCTCCCTCCCCCCCGATATTTTCTTTCCATTCTCTGAAATGCAGGAATATAAAGAAAGATAATTGTAATTTTATGATGGCTCAAGTTCTGACTTTTTGATGTGTTCTTTTTAATGTACTGGCGTGGTTTTACTTGATTCTTTTCACAAAAAAATTTTCTTGGAAGAAAAGTGCTGAAGAATGTGCTGATTCTGAAACCATAACCCTAAATTACCCATTTCAGAGGGATGACATATCAGAGCTACAGATTTCTCTTTTGTACTATAGCCACTTGCAGCTACAAGAATAAAAGACAACTCAGCAGCTTTTTGCAAGCCAGTGAAGATTTATAAGATGTTGTATTTGTGTACAAACTTTTGAGTACAAAATATCTATGAATTGTGCATTTGTTGTGTCTTGTAATTGCTTAGATCACAGTTTATATAGCTATAGTGAACACTGGTACCACCTCTGAATTTATTCTTTTGCATGTCCTGACAATATTTCTTTGTGAATTGGTTGTTAATCTTTTAAGGGCACAGTATTTTTTAGTGGACCTTTTGAACAACCCTGTAGACCAAATCCCAACTACTGGTTTTAGTGGAATCATATTTCCTACACAGTAAGTGTGAATCACAAATGCAGGTTTTGTACCATGAAGAAATGAAATTAAACCATTGTGCTTTAATAATACAATAATTATAGCATATTTTTTTCAGTCTCTGACATACACATTCAGCCAGGTGAATTACATGGATGACAGCCAGGCTTGAAGTTTGTCTGCTGCTGGTAATTTAGATTCTTCAAGCAATGTTCTAGGGCAGTAATGAAATCCTTGCCTCAGTGACACCCTGATGTGCATTAAAAATCACACCTGGCAGAGAGGAAAACAGAAGCAAAGACTGGGAAAACCAAATTTTTTGTAGAGTAGGTAGGAAGTTTGTTAGCAGAGTTGTACAGGAACCCAAGACCAACAAATTATGGCTGCTGCAGGTGAAGACCAAACGTGATTGTTATTCAGAGAGAGAGGGTAGATCTGCCTTAGAACAGGAAAAGGCCATGAATTTTGCTAGCGAGCTGGATTTGGCAGATGATGTAGTTTGGGGTACCTCATCCAGTGTCTCAGCAGAGAGCCAAAGGCTCATCAGCACTGTAGGCTCTTTAGTTCCCTGTACTTGATATTTACTTTCACTGTGTGGACAATATATATGTACTCTTAACCTTATATTATCTTTTTTTAAAGATAATATGATGATCTCAGAGAGAATAAAGATTAGACTCAAAATAAGATGAAAAATAGTGAAAGCTTTTGAAGTGTCTTTTTGAAAGTTCCACAGAAAAGGCTGTGAACCAGGAATTCCCCATGCAAGAGGAAATTCTGTTGCTGAATAGTGAGGCAGAGGCAGATAACAGAGGAGCTGATTTGGCATTTCTTCTTCAGAACTGCATTTTAGGCATCTAGTAATGAGAAAAAGAAGAAAAATAGGATGACAACACTAATTTTCAGTGCAGTAGTCTGAAGCCCCTGCCTTCTAAATAGAAGTAGTACTGAAGATACCATGCAGTTACGCTTTGAAAAGTAAACTCTCCCTCATCTACCAACAACTGAGTATTTCTAAGAGTAAGTTATTTACATTTTACTGTTGTAATTAAGTTAACTTGTTCTGGAGCAAATCTCCCCCTGATGTGAATTCCCCAAGTGTGTGGAAATTTGGTCAGGAATCTATTTTAATAGAAGTATGTCTAGTGGTTTAGTATTGTACATTGCCTGGAAATTAAACGTTAAGTGTTTCTTACAGGTGTTGCCATTCTGGCATGCTGTCTGAGGAAGCAAAGTTAATATTACTGAACATTTGTATCTGAGAAAGTAAATAGAGAAAATAAAGATGCTGTGTGATTAGACTGGTAAAAGGTTTGATTTAGATGTGGTGTACTGAAAAAGTGTATGGGACATGGAAAGAGGAGGAGAGTATAGAAGAAAAGACTAGCTTGCTTGAAATTTATACAGAATAAATTAATAGTAAACTTTTTTTAGTTTTTATTATCTTTTAAATAGTCAAATTACATTGATACAATTGTCAGTAATAAACACATTAAATGTAGAGAAAATATGAGGTCTGAAGAAGATACAGAGTAATACAGAGAACCAGTAGAAAATAATTATAATACAATCTTAATATGGCACACTATACATTTTTGTGCAACATTAAAATTAGTTTATTTTTGCTGACTTTCTAATGGGCATGGGTCACTGTATTGGCCTTTTTTTTTTTTTTTTTTTGGTAGGCTTGCACAAATTGCAAACAGCTTGCTTGGATCTTTGAAAGGCAGAGCACTGATCCTTTTCCTTATGTGAGAGAAAAGGAGTTTTGTCTCAGAGCAGCCATCTTCCAAAACTGTGCAAAAACATAGGTGAACTTTGGCATTTCTTATCCATAGTACTGTCCTGCCCTATTAAGTCTGAAAACTTGATTTCTATATAGAGTGAATGTTGGAAAGTAATGAGTTTTGGTGGTAGTAGTTTTTAAACGTTAATTTCCATTATTGTCTACAGGACTGAAGAAAAATGGTAATGAGTAGATTGGCAATTAAACATATTAAAATATCATTAGGTGATTAAGTAGTGCTGTACTGTGGCCTGTGGTGCAGATCCTTAAAAAATTATTTGTTCTTTCTCTACTTACCTCAGCAAACATTCATATTGTTTATAAAGAACTCTTTGGGTTAAATACATCGAAGAAACAAAGCGTACATTATTACTAGAAATATTTATCCTAGACATCTGTGAGTAACCAGATTATTTAACAAAGTGTGTTACTTCATGATATTCCATTAGAAAAGCAAGGTCTTTCTTTTGAGCAGTTTTGAAAAATCATACTTTTTTTAGTGAATTTCAGTTTTCAGGGCTGAGCTAGCAGAGGACTATAGAGTGTTAAGACAGTTATGCTTCATTCTTTTCTTTGTTAGAGTTCTTTATCTTATCGCTTCTGACAAAAGAAGAAACAAGTACTTGATGGTAGGAAAAATCAAAAAGAAAAAGACAAATGGCAGTGTAATACCTAGAGAATATAAATGCAGACTGAATTCCTGATGAATTGTGTATAAAAGTGGTAGGCATATTTTGGGTGGCAACCCTTTTCTTTATATTTTGCTGTAGTTTTCTTGATTTTACCTACACTGTATTCAGGTACTAACTATAATTCATAGCAAAGATGTGTTGTACTGAAAGGTAAGTCTGAAGCAGCTAATAAATTTTTCTGGGGAAAAAAGTTCTAAATCTTGGTGAGCAAAACCAAAGTGGGATATCTGCACATCAACACTGGTGACAAAATCAAATAAAATATCCTACCTGAGGGCAGCATTTATTGGCGAACATATGAAATAGTGACAGATTTGCCCCGCAAGTAACATTAGGCCACTGTTCCACATTATTTTCTGAGGTTCCTACAAGTTATATCATCAGTATTGGACTTAATCCAAAGAAATGATCCAGGTATGTGTAGTGATCATTGTTTGAAAAGGATGATAAATAATCTGCCTGAACTGTCAGTGATAGTGTGGCAAGTAGAGCAAACATCACAGAGTTTAAAGTAGGTGGGCAGGTGTAATTGGGTTTCTCTATTGTCATCAAAACTTTTTGGCAACAAAGAGAAAGATTTAAAAATAGATACAAGCACTATCTGGTAACTTCATTATAATTTACACTAAGCAGGGAAACAGAAAGATCCAATATAGCTTTAATAAAGTGTCCAACACTGTCAAAAAGGCAGAGAGCTCCAGGGGAATAGGAAACCAAGTATTAAGAAGTTTACTATATAATGATTTGTAGAATGTGTTCTACAATTTCCAAGTTTGTAATTGAATTATGAACACCGTTGCATGCAGTCTCCTCCTTTCTCTCCCTACTGAACTCTGTAGAAGAGGATTGAGCCAATCAATAAACAAGCACCCCACCAGATGATGAGCACACAGTAAGGGAGGAATGAAATCGTGAAGGAACATTAGATGAATAGAATGTAACCATCCATACTTGGAAGTACTGGAAACAGCCAAAGTAGTGTCTTCATTCTTTGGTAATAAAGAAAAGGGCCCTTTCATAGTCAAGCATGTTCAACGCCTCTTTTATTTTGCTTCTAAAAGAGAGCAACTTCAAAACACAGCATTGTGGGGAAACTCCCAGTTTTATCACTAAAATACAACACCGCTACAAGTCTCTTTCAGAACTTTCTACAGCAACAGCCTACTATTGGAGAGATGAATTCAGTATAATTAAATGGAATGGAAGAGTGTACTCTATTAATCTTTCTTCTGGAATCTGTCCAGTCAGGACCTGGTATCTAAAAGTAGTTGTTAATATTAGTGAGGTGTATCAGCTGTGTGAGGATGCTACGTAGGAAGATGCCTCAGAATGATGCTGCAAGGATAGTGAAGGCAAGAGGTTTTTAATGTTTTGTTCATGTGTCTGATTTGGAAAATAGGGGACAAGGGATTTCATGGGAGTAGAGATGATGAGGAATTAAAAGCATACATCTGATGTTTCAAGGTATTTATAGGTCAGAAGCTTTTAAATTCATAAGGTTCTGGTAGTAGATAACAGAAGCTGGAGAAGCCACAGAAGAAATTGTCAGTCCTTAATGAGAGCTGAGACCCACATTTTGACAAAGGGTCGGTCAAGTGGGTTTTTCTGAGACCTTTAATCAAGGGTTATTGTGATCACATACATGTAACTACTAAGATGTTGGCCAGCAGCCTCCTCTTCTGGTGATGCCCAGAAAGATTGACAACTGCTGATGCTTTACATCCATATCTAACAAATGTACTGTACACGAGGGATATAAAGAATAAATAGCTGCTTACCTTTAGCCACTTCACTGTAATATTCTTTATTATGTCTGATCAGGATGTTTGCCCAGGAGGTTTCTCAGTGCATACATGTGGTTATCATGTCAGTTAGAGCATCATGGTAATAATGTTTACATTTAGATGTGCTTCCTCTCTAAGCATCTCCAAGGAACTAGCACATGTAAAAGATTTAATTGGAAAGCATTGCTACTGCTGATATGGGCTCAGAGGCCTAGCAGATGCCTTGCTAAGTGAGTCAGTAGTCAATGATTTTGGCTGCTGTAGAGCTTAATGCAGTGATCAGAAAATGTCTGCCAAAATGAAGTTTCAAGAAATGTTTGTTTTCTTACTGGATCTAGCTATGCTTCTAGTTTTGTTTTACACCTTTAAATACTTCTCTAGATGTAGTTGGGAAGTTGGTAGGCAGCTGTGGCAGATGTAATAACACAAACCATTGTTCTTTGTCCTGTAGCTGTATGTGTGGGTTTGTTTGCTTAATCATTGGGTGGGCATGGCATGGCTTATGTAGCAAATCGATGCCTCTGAATGTAGGTCCTGCCGTTAATCCAAGCTGGAGAAATCCTGATGCTTGGTGTTTTGAAAGTAGGAAAGCAAGATGTTAGTAGAGTTCTCTTATTTGTTCCAGAATGAAGAAAAAAAAAATTGACGTAAAATAATAATAGCATAAGTTAGACCAGAGTTCACGGTATTTTATTGTCTCTGCAACTGGTCTTCTGTTTTGCAGAAATGCTGTTAGAGCATTACTCATGGCAGAGAGAATATCCCTGAAGAGTTTTTCACAGTTCATGTGTCAGACAGGAATGCAAAGGATCAATTTACAGCCACAGACAAAGATCTGAAAATGTCCAGGGGGACCTGGGAGAATGCTTCTCACCCCAAGTAGTTTTACTGATTTAACTGATTCCACTTGTCTGACTGCTGTGTGTTTTCAGCTAACCCAGAGTTAATTTCTGAGTGGCAGCAATAAAAACATTGTATGTAGACTGCAGTGAGAGCTGGTATAGGAACATTAAACACAGTGTTATCTCCTTGCAGCCTCTTGTGTTATAAAACTAAAGAGAATTTCAGTATGTTTTGGAAAGCTCACGAGTGCACTACTGTATTCCAGGGAGAAACCTGCTGGTGCTTGTTTCCATGAGTAACTTGCTTTGTTTAGCAGATCAGCCTTTACTACTCAGTTGCAGCCGTCAGAAGAAGCCAGGCATCAAGTTGAGGAGTTGTATTTAAAAGTGTTTTCTGGATGAGGCAATTGCAATGGTCTATAAGCTAAGCAAAGCAGTTGGAAGTAGTTTACTGGTTCTGTTTGGCCAGCTTTTGGGTAATGGTTGTACTTCACCTGAAAGTTGGTAATCATTAATTCATTTGCTTCTTAGATGTATTTGTTTTATTGTAATTTAAAGTTTACTGGTAAACTTCAGGCAAAACCAGAGACCGTATTAATCTGTTTAGGAGAGAGAGTTTTGAAATTAACCTTTCTTCTTTTCCTATCATTTGCAATAGGCCTTAATCTTAGAAATATTTATGTATGTATTCAGCAAGAGATGGTATGAGGAGTTTCACTGAGTTATCTGGAAATTTTTTGTCTGGAAGAGCACACGTACAGTTCGTCCTTTGTTTGACTCTTACAAATGTTTGTTGTTTTTAAGACTGAAGAAAAAAAAGCAAAGATTCATTTCTTATTGGGGCGTTTAACCCAAGATGAAGTTGATCACACAAATTAAAGATACGGCAAATGTAACCAGCATTTAGGATTTAAGGAAAAAAAGCAGGTGCATTCAACTTGAAACCAGTGCTTAGTACACTCAGGGCTGTTGAACTGACTGCCTGTGCCTCTGACTAGGAGAGAGGCGTGTTTTATTTTCCCTGCTTATTCATTTTCTGAGTCATTCATCTTCTGCTATAGCTATTGAAAACTGTAACAGAGTCTGGGAAGCGCTTAGCTTTCGAGTGCTGCCTCCTGATTGGACTAGGGAATGCTGCTGTTGGGGAATAATGTGTGAATACCATCTGCTCCGAGGAGCTGGGAGTCTCAGTGAATTTTGCTTGGAGAGGCACCTTTAGCCAGGACTACAGGCGAGGGGAGCAAGCTTGCTTTTCCTGTTTCGTATCCAAACTTCTAGTTGTCGCTGGATTTCCTTTCTGTTTCCCTGTTAAACTTTTTTGCACTTCGCTCAAGGGCTGAGGTGCTTCTCCTGTGGGTTTTGGGGTTGTTTTTCCTTTATTTTTTTCCTGCATGGGATTTCTTCTGGGGTTCAGCATGCACACCAAATGGGGAAATAAATCAGCAAGTTTTGCAGCTGTTTATTGCAGCACAACAGTTAACATGGAATGTCTGAGTTGCTTTGAGAAACTACTTCCAAAAATTTGACCTGCTCGTAAAAAGGTAAGCAGTTAAGTACTTCTGAATTTCAGGGACTGACTTTTTACTTGCGTAGAGGTTTTGTTTTGTTAGGAATGAGTATGTCTCATTTGAAATGTACAGTTGCCTTGTAGCAGTGCCTGAGATCAAAGACTGTGTTTTGTCTCAGAATTTCCTTAATGAGCCTGAAGAAATAAGCAGAGTTGCAAAGATGATTGTCTTTTGCTCTTTTGTATAGAAATTGTTTTACAATAGGTCTTAATACAAACTTTCTGCAGTGTAAGTGTTATTGTAATTCAAGACAGCATGTATTTTGTGGTTTGCATCTTTATGAAGAGAACTCTCTCAACTCTTGTTTTCCTGATTATGGAATCTCTTTTTCAGACTGTTATCTCAGACGAAACACAGCTATTTTTCAGCAGTCCAGCTTTGCAGTCAAATGGTGCATTCCACTTCAAGAAGACAAGATGTAGTTTGTGAGCCCATTAAATCCTGCTCACTAATGACCTGCTGGTGTAGACTCAGTCACTAGAGAGAAAACTGTAGCCATTCCTTTAACCTCAAAACAACAGGCCTGACACCAACACGATTGATGGCCACCACTCTCTCCCATTACTGTTAGCACATACTTAACTTTTTGATGTTACTGTTTTAAAACATAGTTATAATTTTTTTTTCTCTGAAGGTTGCATTTTAATCAGAGACTTCTATCTACACAAGGCAAAGTTAGCTAAGGGAGGACATGAAATATTGATGTTTTACAAAATCTTAGCCTTCCTTCCAGTGAGTCAGATTATTCAGTTTACTGTTGTCTGTTCCAAGGAGAAATCCGCAAAGGCTATTTCTAAGACTTTGTTTGCTGAAGGCTTCACTGTAATTTATTTTTGACAAACACCTGTTTTTTAGCTTTCTCTTTTGCGTTGGTATGTTAATTGTAACTGTATAGTAAGTGTGTAAGTTGCATGTACTTATATGTATTCTAAGAGAGGTGTTTAGTACCTGTAAATAAGGGAACAGTGGATTTATGTAAGTGATACTTGATCTAACCTAAACTTTTCGTATTGAATCAACTTTAAATAAACAAGATCTTACATCTAGTATGCTTTCTTACACTCAGGCCTGTTGAGCTAATGTTCTTGTAATACAGAAAAGAGCTGTTGCTGTCTGCAGTTTTACTAAAAAAAAAAAGACTAACAATCAGACATCTTTTCACTTAGTCATTTTTGTGGCAAAATGCCAGATCATCAAAAGCAACTCTTTTAATGAGAAAAAACCTTACTTTGCTGAAGCCTGAATCAGGAAAATTGTTGCAAGCCAAAGAAGGAATGCCTGAATCGCGCAGAGGTGCAACACCAGTACGGTCCATTGGCTGGCGGTCACTGTACTTACTTAGAATATAGGATATATGGATTAAGGTCTCATTGTGCCTGGTACAAGCCAAGTGTGTGTCTCTCATTTTATGTATGTTAACCTTGAAAGGTCATGCATGTACCAGTACAACTGGGGTTTTCTAGTAATCATCACATTTCTGGGTATAGAAAAACTATTTCTCATTCATTGCTGCTGATAATAATAAATGCTCACTTAGGTCTTTTTTGGTAGAATTATATTGTCAATCGTAGATTTCCCAGGTGCCCTCTTTTAATCTGTCATTAGACCAGACATCATGATTATAATGAAGTAGCTGAGGAATAAAATTCTGACCTTCGAACTCCAGAGGTGAAGATCACTTCCATTCCAGACATAGCAGAAGGTTTTTTAGCCGTTGGCAGTAGTGACTGAGTATCAGCAATAACTGATAGTATTTGGGGCAGTGGAATCATAGCTTTTTAATTCAGTGGTATGTACATACGCACACTCAAACCAAAGACCAGCTGATTGTAAAAGTGTGTTTACTTTTTGCTCAGAGTAGACAGGCTTTTTATACTTCCCCTTCATCAAACACAGTAGTTGCTTAGTTCAGTGGTCTAACTGTGATAGATGTTTTTGCATGGGTAGAGTTTATTGTTTAGAGACTTAACACGCAACTCCTGTAGAGGGTTACTGCTAGATCCTTCAGCAAAGCTCTCCACAACTTAGTACTGGTTAATATTTCCTTTTAATGTGATCCTGTGTACCTGCAAAGCACTTTTTGTTTGTCTGCCTGTTGCTGATATGCTAGTATGATCATCAATACTGCAATGCTTAAATGTTTTTCTCTCTCTAAACCAGATATCTTCATGCCAGCTTAAATGTGTTGCTATTATCCTGTTCTTATAAAGGGGAGCTGAATTAAAAGTGGCTCGCCCAGGGTCACGCACAGGAAGCTTTTATCATTGTATTGTAGTTGCATTGGATCTTCTATGTTCCTAGTTAGCTCTTTAGCCATTCCTCTTGCTCCATAGTCTTCCTCCTTGGCCATTTCCCTTTCTTTGGTCTTCTCCTCTTCCCTCCCTGCCCCCTCAAAAAAAAAAGCTGGAGGACATTTGTCATTTTGCTGTGGAGACCATTATCCACCTGACATGTCTATATGAATTTGGAAAATCTCAGTGCTGGTTTTTTTCAGCAGATCAGGGTATTTGTTTCCTTGAAGATGAAGAATTGTAATTTTCACTATAGGAAGTACTTTCTTGCTTAAGTGGCAACTCTGACAATGCAACAACACTATTGTGCATTTACAGCTTAATTTCAGGAATCCACATAGATTTTTTTTCCCCTCTTGTCTTCCACCACAATTCTCTTGCCTGACTTAGTTGCCAGACTTTCTCTGGCAGTTCAGTCTCACTTAATTCACAAAGAATGTGGTTCCCTCTGCCATACGTGGTGCCTGGAGTCTAAATCAGTACATTTTTAGTGAACTTCAGCTTAAGACAAATCTGACCTACCTAGAATATTGGTTTCCAGTTTGCAGCCGTGAACCAGAGGGATGAGGCACTACCATTATTGTTAAAGTATTTTGCATGTATCTGTGCTAGCTATTTCTATTGCCTTTTACATAATCTAATATTCCTTTGCCAAGGAGTAAAATGTAATAGGAACTATTTTTGTGTTCTTGGGAGTATTTTTCCTGCCTCTGATCTCCTCTGAATAGATGCCGCCTCCTGCTATGATGTCATCGCTTCTGGTGCTTGCCAGTAGACTATCAAAATTTTAAAAAGCAAGATGATATCAAGATAAGACAACAAAATCAAGATAAAAAATGGCTGTCTTGCCTCCATTTAGGTCAGATGAAGCATAGAAGCCAGTGTTTCAAACAGAAGAGAAGCACTAATGGAGAGAGAAGGACTTCAGAGAAACTGGGACAGTCTAGTGGCAAGCACAGTATACCAGACAGTTCCTGGTTTCTGTTTCAGACTATGTGAAACCATTTTGCAGAGCAGCTGTGGAAGTGAAAATCAGCAAAAGTAGGTTTGGTTTTTAATTTCCTCATGGAAATTTTGAAAGTCCTTTCTCTCAGGGTATTTAAGCCCACATCTGCTCTTTTCTCACAGGAGACTCTGCTGACTACCTTGCCCTGGGGTGGACTGTCTTTAGCTCCTCTGACCCAGGATCCCTAACCTCTTCTGCTGTGAACAGTATGTAGTGACTGGAACAGGGACTGAAAATGAACAGCTTCTTTTTCCTTCAGTCTTGGGAATTTAGTCTTGAAAAAATGTAGCCAGAGCTGTATGGCAATTATGTGAAGGGCTTTTGAATGATCAGAATCAGATTTTCTACAGAATAAATTATTTCCCAAAGAAAATTCAGCTAATTTCATCTTTCTACGTCTTTTTAGGTAGTATTTCTTTACAAAGTTACAATGTCTTACTCTTTGACTTTTATAGTGTCTAAAGCAATGGTATTCCTACTACCAGGAACAAAAACTAAAACATGTTTTGTACTGCTAAATGAATATCAGCCAGTGGTGGTATTTCGTTGAATTTATTAGTTTAGCATTTAATTCCTTAGAGTTAATGCTTTAAAGTAGTTAACTGCTACATTTAAATCAAACTTGGTCAAAACTTGAGTGGTTTTGTATGTTTTTCGTGGTAATTTGCAAAAGTATACATTGCATTGTACTGTAGGCTGAAAATTAATTCCAAAACCTATACTGTGCTACCTGCTGGCCTTCTGTACTTGCCTGGCTGCCGTTTCTGTGGTTAGCATTGTGAGAAGTGAAAGGCTGCTATCTAAACTCTAAACTCTGTGTGAGTGTTGTGCCAAGAGTAACTGTAGAAGAATAACCACAAAACTACATTAGTGATCCTCTCAGCCATGAACTGAAGATTTCCACCTCCTTTGTAAGGATTAGCTTAGGCTTCAGGGCCCTTCTTTTTGGGGTTCTCATTACTGGGGACTGTCACCTGGCAAACTGCTGTGACAACTGTGCATCATATGTCTTCAGCAGACTGAGGGTGAAGCTGGAAGAACCATGGGTACTTCAATAAAGGCCATAGGTTAAACCTAAAGTGCACTGTAGAATATAAAGCTGTTACATTTTAAAGGTCTTGCTTAAGGATGAGATTCCTTAATATTTCAAATAATAAATATTTGTAGATATTATGTGTATAATATATACTATATTAGACATATATGCCTCTGTACCAAATAATAAGGAAATCTAAAAGGGGCGACCTACCATAATATTCCAAAATGTATATTTCCAGTCTTTCTTGCTGAAGTCCCATACAGCATCCTTAGCTTCTGATCCTTACCTCAGCAGCTTCAAGGCAGAACAAGAAACTCCCTTGTTTCAAGATTGTAATTTTTAATTAAGTAGCACAGAATTGAAGGCAAAGAATATTGTCAGTTGAAATGAGTCTTGTACTTAACTTCATTCTGTAGTCACATGTCTAATAGAACTAAGATGAAATGATTTATGGACAGTGTTGAAGAACTGAATCTCGGGAATAAAGTCAAGGTTTGAAAATAGGTGTCTTGAGAAGAGAAGTGTTTGAGGGGAGCAATATTTTAAATGTGCGTGTCATGGTTTAACCCCAGCCAGCAACTAGCACCACGCAGCCACTCACTCACTTCCCCCCACCCACTGGGATGGGGGAGAGAATTGGGAAAAGAAGTAAAACTCATGGGTTGAGATAAGAACGGTTTAATAGAACAGAAAAGAAGAAACTAATAGTGATAATGATAACACTAATAAAATGACAACAGTAATAATAAAAGGATTGGAATATACAAATGATGAACAATGCAAATGCTCACCACTCACCAACTGATGCCCAGTTAGTTCCCAAGCAGCGATCCCCCCTCCCAGCCAACTCCCCCCAGTTTATATACTGGGCATGATGTCACATGGTATGGAATATCCCTTTGGCCGGTTTGGGTCAGCTGCCCCAGCCGTGTCCCGTCCCAACTTCTTGTGCCCCTCCAGCCTTCTTGCTGGCTGGGCATCAGAAGCTGAAAAATCCTTGACTTTAGACTAAACACTACTTAGCAACAACTGAAAACATCAGTGTTATCAACATTCTTCTCATACCTAACTCAAAACACAGCACTGTACCAGCTACTAGGATGGCAATGAACTCTATCCCAGCGGAAACCAGGACAGTGCGTAGTACCTTTCACTGAGAAAAGAGGATGTGCTTTAGATTAGGACAGTATGTTTTTCAAACTGCAGTATATGAAATGGCTGCTGGTTATGTCTGTATGTAGTTTATAGATTTTCACAGAAGAATTTCCCGATACTATTAATTGGAGAAATGGTGATAATTATTAATAGGATTGAAAAGAAATGGAGAATACTGATAATACATGCAAGCTTGTGCTTTTAATACAGTTTGTGTGGGTGAATTTGGGGGGGAGTAACAGAGAACATGTCTATTCTTAAAAAAGAAATTCTTACAGAAAGATTCATATCTTGGTATGTATGGCTTCCTCAGTTTTCTTATAATTTTATCCACATGGCTTTATCTCTAAAAGCAAAGCCCACCACCCCCACCTCCTACCCCCGCTCAGAAGAACTGCTGGAATCAGAAGATGACCCTAACTTTCCTCCTGAGAGTGCTGAATAACGTTGTAGCTGTGGAAAATGTGGAACAAGAGGATGTTCCAACAGCCAGATTTTCAGGGCAGTGAAAAAGACTTTTTAATGGGTGGAATGCAAAGATTCAAGAAGAAAGAACAGGTTAACGGCTTGTTGGCCTGTTTGTCATGCTGTTCTGCTAAAAAGGTGAAGATCTCCTGCAGTGTTAAGAGCAAACCCCTTCAGGTTTTCAAGCTGCAAAGCTAACCAACTGTCTGGCTTTGAAAGAGCTACGAGTGTTCAGGACTGAAGCAGTTTCCTTTAGGGAGTATCTGACACATCTGTTAAAGTCTCGAGCTTTGTGACAACAGGTTTTTCCTTATTTTGTAAAAAGTCACCAGTCCAAATAGGTCACCACTTTTTTTAAAGACATTTACAATTTAACAGGAGAGACCTTCTCCCCCCATATTTCAAGTCTAAATTAAATTTAGGGTAGGAAAAATAAACTTGTTTTGAGCTTCATTCAGCGTTCTGTCAATATCATAACAGTCTTAGAAAGAATCAGACTGTCTCATTTTGTGTTTTCAATTTGTGTATGTTAGGGATGGAAGACAACTGACAGTAGAGGGAAGTTCTGTTCTCCAGTAATATATTTTAGTATTTTTGGTCAAGGAGGTCAAAAAGGCTTTTGTCAGACACCAAGACCTAGAAGTTTTGACATCTAGGTGCCTGCCACCTTTCTCTTGGTCATCTTCCTCCTTCCAGGCTTTTCTGGTACCTCATCCTGGTCTGCTTTGTCATCATGAACCCTTGCTCCTCCTTAGCCACAATAGCACAAATGATTGAAAGCTATTGAGCTTTTTTTTTTTTTTTTTTTTGCCATTTAGTCCTGTCCGTAGGGCTGTTCTTCTAATGCCACTGTCCTAGTCACTATTGTTTTGGCTTTCAATGGTAGCTTTTAATTCAAGTCAAATTTAATTCCATTATGTTAAGATTATATTTGTCTCGGATTTCTTGTATATATGCGGGATTTCCACAGGCAAACACCTGTGGCTGCAAAATGTCTGTGAATGGGCACCTTAACAGCTTTGAATCCTAAATAGGCATGAAATCAAGAAGCCAAGACATGCCTGCAGAAGTACGGACACAAGCTGTAAATACAAGGCATCCCCTTTGGAAAAGATGTCATTTTGTTTTGGTGGGGTTTTTATAACTACTGGTAAATTGGCATGGATAAAGAAGGCAGTGATTTCTCTTATACTCCCTCAAAATTTTTCATATATAAATATGTCCTAAGGTTGTGGATAAGTTCATCCTGATTTCTTATGGGCCCTTTGAGATTGTTGACTTCTTGATTTCAGGCATTTGATGCATCTAAAAGTGAAATGGGTGATTTTTTTTAAGCTCCCCCCCGCAGCGTTTTGTGGACAGCTGATCAGATTCCTGTCCAGCATTTGCTCTCAGTCACACCCTGCTTTTATGTGCAGTGGAGTAGAACTGATTTTGTGGTAGCGCAAGCGGGAGGAGAATCAAGGCCTCTGTGTTCTTTATTTCATTGCAGTCCCATCTGCCCAGTAACTGCTCCAAGATGTTAAACTCATATATAACAAAAAGGATAAATAAACTCATAGAACACTAATGATCAAAACTGTCTCTATGAATACCACTCCTCAGCTGCAAGGACATCAGGATCACGCAAAGCTCATTGTAAAAGGTGTGCAATTTCAGGTCCTTCCTCTGCTATTGCTAGGTTTACTGCCACTGAGGAACAGTCAGACAAGAACTGCTCTCACGCATACGTATAAATGCTGATGTCTGTCTCAGCAGTTACACCTCTGTGAAGAGCCATTGTACAGCTGTTTTGTGCTAGATTTTTAGGTTTTGTTCTCTTCCCCCCTTCTGTTCGAAATACAAAAGGCAAAGAGTGGAGGAGGAATAAAGGAGCACTGAGCTTTATTCAGTATTCAGCCTTGAGCATAACTGTCCTATAAACCATCGACCTGGATAGTACTTTAAAAAGGCACTCTGTGTGTGTTGTTCAGGAAGAGCCCTGTAAAGTGACCGGGCTTAAAAGTAGTTGTAAAATTGCAGGATTTAAGTGATTAAATTCTGATATGTATATACTGCATATTTGGGAGATAAACCAGTTAAGTTTAATGGATTTACCTTTGTTTTTTCATTTGACTTAACATTTCCTCTTGGACCTGAACCCTTCCCTCTTCTTGTGTGTCCAAGTTGTAGGTACTGAATCATTTGTCATCACAGGTTCTGAAATCCTTGGTTTGCATGCATTCCATTTACCTCCTCTTTGATAACAGGAATCATGATCTTGACAGGAATTAATTACTATGTTGACTGACCCTTGACACCCCCCCTTAAACTGCCAAACACAACACTGTCTAGAAAAACAAAACTGGTCAAACTGATGCCAACATCTACATAGTCCATTGTTAGTCTGGGTTTTTATACGCAGTACTAATCCGTATTTTCTTAAAACCTGGAACATTCTTTCTGTGATGAAGGGAGCCAGTGTCCCATCAGCTCTCTGGAAAGGTGTCACCATTTCATCTAGAGTTACAAGAAAGGAGACTGAATCTCTAATTTTCTATCCTTAAGCAGGATGACCCAGAGAGGGGTCATTAAGGGGAAGCAGAATTGTTTTGTCCTCTATGAAGTACATATTCATAGAAATTAAGTTCCTTGGTAAACCAGCAATTTACGCTTGCATTTTTTCTAGTCTTTTTTACATTACAGTGCTGTTTAACTAAATTAAGAAATTATCTCAGCTAATAATGTGATCTGATTTCTTCAAAGGGAAAGAGTTTACATATGAAGTCTTGTCATGTTTGAGGAAGTACAACACATGGTTTTACTTGACATACTTCAGGGTGAAGACCTTGTGTGTGGTAAACTTGCCAATGTTATAGAAATTTCTAAATTATCAAATTCCATACTCTCTACAGTGTAAATGTTTTTTAAAATATTGATGCTTTGTCAGTAAATCAGTTCAGTTCAGTCTTGGCACTTAGTATCATGTTCCTTGCAAATGGATCCCACATCAAGAAATGTTCTTAAATATTTTAAGCTAATTATATATGTACATATTTTGGTGTAGGATAGAGATTAAATATAAATCAAAAACCAACACAGAGAAACATATCCCCCATTGGATTATAATTAACTTCCTCCTACTGTAAAAAACTTGTATCCCAGTAGATGTAACATATGGATATTTTGAAAGCTCTATAATGTTTAAGGGTTAAGTGTCCATCTCTTACAGATGTTTTGGACATGTTCTCTGGAGGTCTAGCCAAGGAACAGTGCTTTCATCTGTCCTGATTTCTAATGAATCAATCCCTAATTTTCAGCTGGTGAATGGGCAGATATGCACCTTAAGATAAAAGATACTAATTTTTCTGTTTCTGATCTTCCCATGTTTCGGGGACCATTGAAAACTGTCAACCCTTCACTAGTTGTTTCTTCTTTTACTGCCTGAAAATTTTCTTGGAAGATTTTATCTTGTTCTGTGAATCGCTTGGTGCATTTAGTATAGCTTCTGCTTGCCAGAGTTCTTACTAAGTAGAACTGGTTTCAGTAAATCATTGTAGCTTTGGGAAGTCTTGAGTTCCAGAAGAGGGAGGGGGAAATATGAATATGAGAGTTTTGCCAGCTTGGTAAGGAGCAAAGGTAATTCTCAAAAGAAGAGAAGAGTTTGAACAGGGAGGTCTGTAATAGAAGAAGATTGTGGATATCATTCTCTTACAGGTCAGATTAATATTTCATCTATAGAGGTGGAACAAAGTCTTATTATGGTTGAAAGTGGTAGAAAGTTAATGGATTCAGCTTGCTTTGTCAAGCGTCTCCCTCAATATGACAATATGCAGTATAGCATTTTTCTAGCCGTGGAGGAACAGTGATCTATCTGGAGTAAGTTAGTCCAGAGGTACTGGAGCAAGTTGCTTAGCATTTGTCTCAGATAAATGCAGTTGATCACTGCCTTGCTTTCCTGAGCAGTAAAATTCCCACCCCGATTTAAATCTCCCTTTGTCATTGATTCAGGCTAGTATACAGCACATTTATTTCATTCACAGATTTATTCCTGTAATTGCTTCAGAAAACCAGTATCTGTTAAGGTTTGAAGTAGTGATCTTATTTTAATAAATCCTTTAGTATGAAACTAGCTTTAAACCCCCTTGCTATTACTACTCCCTAGTGCATAGGGAGTGCCCTAAGATATATTCCTTTAAGATATTTATTTCTTATGGTAAGTGGGCATCAGTGCTTCATGTTAAAATAAAGTTTGGCTTGAAACTTACTTTTGCTAATGGTAATCTGTGAAGTGTGATGACAAAATTGTTTTGTAAACTGTCCTGTCCAGGGTAAACTTGGAAATCTTTCTTCTTTTTTTTTCTTTTTTTTTTTTTTTAATTGCTGCTTGCTATCGTAAGCCATACGATGCTTTTGGTAACAGTCATCAAATTTTACAGCTATCACTATAATCTCACTGCTGTCAACCATCTGCATCACTCCTCATGTTCTATAGAAACTGAAGAGAAAACAAATACATAGTTAATTTTAGACATCACATCACTCCTCTTAATGGAGTTTTGTGTGCCAAGTATCATCACTGTGTAATGTCTGTGCAAATAATCTCATGGAGACCAGAAAGAATCAACACACAAGTAGATTCCTTAATGGTTTAAAGCCCTTAGGGCTGTGTTACAGGTATCACGGGGTGGCCTGCAAAATGTTTGAAACATACCGAAGTCTGGACACTTAGTGTTGTAACCTCTGTTTGGAAGATTTTTGTTTCATGGAATCTGAACTTGATGTCATCTGAACAAAGAAGTCAGGTAAAGAGCCTACAAGTAGTTCTTGATTATACACCTGTGAAGTGCTATGAACAGTAAAGAAAGTACAGAGTACCCTCTGGACTGCAGGGAAGAGTGAAAAAAATCTTACTTGATTAAAGAGAAACCTGGGCAGAAAAGGTGGAGAAGCACTACTCTGTAAAATAGTTGGTCAGCATTTATATAAGCCTGTGATGCTTTCGCTTTGATTCTAGAAAAGACAAGACTGTGCAAAGACAGATGGAGAAAAGCAATCACATAGATAACAGGACAGTCTATGTCCTACAGCCTAATCCTGTCTGCATGGTGTTTTGTTCTATGGCTTTAGAGAAGTTATTTACTCCTCCTTACTTCTCATCATCCATCCATAAATAAAAGTTGCCAGATGTCGCACCTAATACGGGATTTCCTGTTCTTCACCTTCAAATCCTGTGATTTGTTTAAAAACATGTGGAACATTACCTTTCTTGTGCTTCCCTTATACTTCAGTACAGAACCTGACTTGAAATGCGGGAAATCACCTCACAGCCAGCTACCTCCCTTGCTGGGCTCTCCTGACTTGGTTACTTAGGAGTGCCCTCTGGGTAGTGCAAGCAGTGGTCAAAGAAGGTCCCATGTTGTTGGACAGGTGGAAATACAGCTGTAAACATCTGTCAACTCTCTGTAAAAGAGGGTAACATACCTCATGTGCAAGATCTTCATTCATGAGAGTTAGTCAGATGTTCTGCTTTTACATACCAGGTGTTATAGGAAGAGCCACAAACTTAATAAATAATGATACTTTATAATTCTACTACCTATTGCTTGCTAGGAGTACCCAAGTACTCAGCAGGTACTGTCTTACATGAATAATGCACAGGAATTTGCCGCTGATTGAAATATACATTAGAGGTAGGCTAAAGCTAAATATTTTTTAAAATTACCCCCCAAAGGACATAAAGTGAAACCTGTATCTCATTAACTTTTTATTTTATAAAAACCACAAAACAAATGAAGGTTTCTTTTTAAGATGGAGTAATGGTAAAATGTAATAGACAGATAGAGCTGTCATCTTGAGAGCAAAATTATGGCCACTTCATTAAGGCTTCACTTGAGTGGTCAGGATTGGTGCTTAAGATGACATCTGTGTAGAGCAAAGTCTTCCAGCATTATATTTAATCATTGTGGAGAGGTGAAAGGGGTGCCACAATAAAAATTATGTGTTTTAAATTTCCTGATCATAGTCCTTTAACCTTTATGTTACTGATATGCAACAACAGATAAGTTAGATTTTAAAAGGAATTTTCACTGAAATGCTGTAATTTTTTATCTCCCCTATTTTTTTCTTCATAGGGAATCCACTTAAAATTACATAATGAACCCCTCTTCATCTTCTGAACAATTCACTGATTAGCATAATTTATAGCTAGTTCTTGTGAATGAGGTGATTGTACCCAGGTGATTGCAAAAAGGTCTGTGGATCTTAGCTTTATAAATATTACTATGAATCTAACTTTGTTAAAGTAATTTATGTAACATGAGTGAGTGCCGTGCAGAGCTCTTCAAATGCGAAGACCGCACACTGTGTAATCTTTGGAGCCAATCCTCATCTTGGCTTTGCTTTTCTTAGCAAAAAAATTAACTCCATGATTATAAAATTCAGCTAATACTTTACGTCTGCAATTGGAATCTTCTCACATGAGATTGTTCAACGCACGCTCTAAATCCGACCTTCGTTATCTGTCACACTGCCTCAGAGAACTGGAAAACTGACTTGACAGTTGTTCGGCAGACCAAATATGTTCTTACATAGTGAGATATTGCAGGAAAATACTGGTAGGTAGATAAGGCACCTTTCAGACTGTCTCTGACAATTAGAAAAAACATCCAAATCTTCCTCTTTGCATAATTGTTTTCATCCACAGCTGGCAAGGCACTCTAGAAAGTGAAAAAGAGTTATTCTCCTAGCAGACAAAGCAGTAACTAAAGGTCAGCAAGATTAATGGAGTTGCCCATGGCCATACAGCTTATTTGTCAAAGATACAGGCAAGGTCTCAAGGTTCCCAGTCTTGTGTTCAGGCCTGTCATGAAGTCCAGGGCTGTGCAGTGCTAGTGCTGCCAGTGGCCAGGCTAGAAAATTAATTCTGCTGAGAAAGTCCTGGTCTCGGCATGCAGCTGTTTGGCTGCTGAATGCTTCTTGTGCTTGTTGGATTTGCCTCTTTCTCCCATGTTTTCTTTCTCCATGACTGCAGTGCTGCCAAAAGGGCTGGACATTTGCCCAGGAGGTTTTAAATACTCTGGTCCTGAATTGGTGGAAACCTTGTCAGTTCTGTTTGTACTTCTCTAAAGAAGTTTTGTGGCTTGTTCCTAGTCCTGCTCATGATAAGGTTATTTTGAAAGAGGAGGAGAATGCAGGTAGCCTACTGTCAGAGCCCTGCCTCAGCTTGTCGGGGGAGTTACAAAAATGTGACATGATCTAAAATTTCCTAGAAACTTGATGTGATTTCTTTATGTCTTGAAGCAAATTTCTGGAGAACTGCCAAGATGAAAACATGCACAGCTATCCTCTGCACAAAACCTTGCATGTTCTATAAAGATGATATTCAAGGAGAAGCTGGAATCCTTCTTACTGTAGAGTAGGGAAATAAAGAATTGCAGCTGTTAATAATAACAAGCTTAGGATTCTTCTTGTTGGAGCTGGAGCAGAACTGCCTGGAAGTCCCTGGAGAATTCCAGTCCAGCACTACATATTTGAAAGATTTGGATCCCAGTCTAAAAATATTTCTGTTGCTTGACTGAATCTCCAAAACTGAACAATTTTTTATCATAATCCAGTCAGAGAAATGAAATCTATAGTGCTCTTGGCCATCAGTTTAAGTATTTTGATAGGAGTATTGTGACTAGAGTGTTTGCTGTAGTCTGCAGGTCATGAATACCCTCTTTGGAATAGGAAAGACGTGGAAGAAACCTACATGCGGTGCAGTTGACTTTAAAGAAATAACTAGCAATGGGTTTGAGGTTCCCTTATGGGTGAAAAAAAAGGTGAAAAAAAGCCAAAAGCCAGTCTGGGCACATTTTCAAGGCCTCTTTTATTTTGAGTAATTAATTCTGTGTTTTATTAGTAATGAAAGCAGGGGCTATTTTGTACCATTCCGGAGCAGTAAAGGGTGACTCAGCAGAAAGTTAAACTCTGATGTAGCAGTACTTTTGCAATTTATCATCTGCCTGTAGTGCTTAGTGTATAATACAAATTTATTGATATTCAGATGAATTATATTCTAAATTCACTTAATAATTACCTCTCAAAGACAGTTAACTTTAAAAACCTGATTGTTTTATAAGTCACTGGAAAAACCACTAGTGTGACATCTCTTCTTTGAGGCAGTTTAAATGCAAGCTGGTTTTTTGGTGATCTGTTTTTAATAAAGTAATTTTATTAAATAAATATATGCATTAGGGCTTGAGCGTGGTGTATCCAAATACTTGCAGCCTTTTTAAAGATTTGTAATGATTCCAGCTGGGTTTTTTTTTATTTGGTGGATGAAGAATCCATTCTGCTTTGTCTTTGGTTAAGGAAACTTAAGATACTAGATTATATAAATGTACAGCTTTAAAATTGGTCACAGTTATTGGTTGAATAATTGGTAAAATTGGTAGAAATGACAGCTGTGTAACCTGCATACTCCTTAATGTACCTTCGTGAAGTTGCATTCAAGAAATTGTAGCAAAAGACACTGCTGGCCCATTGCTCAAATAGAAATGTTTTCCAGCATGCACTGCATTTTTGTGTTTTCCATCCTGGAATCCCAATAACACTGAATTCCTGGTAGAGTGAATCTAACAGCTATGCCGAGCTTGCCAGCATTGCTTCCCAGGAGCTCTCACAGGCACCTTAATCCCCTTCGTCATGTAGCAGACCACTGGGAGGGATAGAACAGTGCTCCTGTCACCTTACCACATTGTCTCGTTTCAAAACCCAAAGCTTCTCTATTGTGTATTTTGTGTTTGTTAAATATATTGGTGCCCTGTTAGTTAGTTGTTCCTTGGTGAACCTTAGAAGCTACAGTTTTCCTTGATTTCTGTACAAGATTGAGAGCCACAATGTTGACTTCAACGAGCCACTCCTGGTAACCAGTCTTCAGGAGAGCAAGGTGGTGTCTACCAGCTGAACACAATAGACTAACCATAAACTCTCCAAACTATTGCTAAGCTTTTATTTTCTGAATCTTTTTCTGCTTCGACAGGTGTAGAAGCCGCTTTAACCTGTGGTGTGTCTGCAGCTGGCCCCCAAGGGTGCAAACACAGCTCTAATTGATTATCTGAAATGCGCAGCTTTAAGGGTCCTGCAGTTACTGCTCAAGCTCTACTGAGTTACTGCGCAGCTTTAGGCAGCAGAGTTTTACTGACTGCAGCAAATAAATTTGCTGTGCTTTATGGAGCACGGAGAAGCTTGTTTTCTGAATTTTAATCGTCTCAATAAATTGTGTTAAGATTGTGTTCTATTAGACTCCAGGAAATTAATGACAGCAATTCAAATATGGACATTATTGGGAAGGTGTGATGCTAACAGTACAGTTAGAAGAAAGTTTTAAAATTGGCTGAGGCAATAATGAGGGCGATAAGTATTGTAGAGATACAGAGTGCAGCTACCCAGGAATCCCCTTTCAGTCTTGCTTATTACCTACAGGGATTCTGTTGTCCCACTGGGGACTAACTGATGATGATTTTCAGGTTGCGCTTCACAGAGGTGAGGAAGCATTTGTAATAGTGATCAAACAGCTCAAATATAGAGATTGTAAAAAGGATATTTTCTTGTCAAACTATAGTTCTGGATCATTTAAGACGAAAACAGGAATTGCTGCCACTGGAGTTAGCACTTTCATCCTTAGAAAGCTTCTTTGCTGGATATGATCTATATTTTAATATAGTAAGAAAAGTAATAAAGGAGAAAGATTGTATTTAATGGGGAAGTGCAGTAGGATGGATGGAGCATCCTCCGATACCAGCAAATTAATCAAACCAGCAACATCAACAAAAATATTTTGATTCTGTGACTTGAAAGTTTGGTGTTAATGACTATGGCAATGAAGATTAGCAAATTTTACTTTCAGCCTCTTCTTGCCCCTGCACTAAGTGGAGGAATATTTGTTCTTTTCATTGAGGGCGTGGTTATACACCTTAGGGTCAAAGAGTGCATGCAGTGCATGGTTCTTAGCCTTTCTAAGGCTTGTCATTTGGATAGCTTTCAGATCTTTATTTGCAAGATCAGAATGTTTTCAAAAAGATATGCCAGGTTGAAGCCTCTTCATTGCTGTATCTCAAAACATTACATTAGAAAGCTGTAATGATTGATGAGCATTTCTCATTGCAATTACAGATGAGGAACAGCAACCAACAAATCATGCCACACTGGTATATGAATTACTGAGATGCTCTCTGTAGTCTGGCCAGCAAATCATTAAATCAAGCAAAGATGAGCAAGGGGCTGCCTGGATGTTCTCGCCTCAGCACAGCAGCTGAGTAAGCTGCTGTCTGTCTAAATCAATCCCTGTTCTGGGAATTGAAACAGTGGAGACATGAAGCCTGTCCATAGCCACATAAAAGACACATTACGGCTGCAATTCAGGGGGCTACGCCTAAAGCAGTTCTTTGAATCCCTAATCCTGTCAGCTCAAAGAGAAGAAAACGGGGAGGCCATACTTCACCATGTAAAACTTTTCTCCTGACTTTTACTTGAACTGGGGGATCTGGCCTGTGGTTCAGCCAATCGATGGGGAGTTTATGCACAGTGTATGTTGTAATGGGATTTTACAACACGGATCTTGGCAGATATATTTAATATCTGACAATTAAAATAGCTTGGCTGCGAAACACACTGAACATTGCCAGATTTTTATAAGATGCTGTGAATTCCTGACCTAGATATTCATTGGAGGAGGGAATTCAAGAAGAGGAGGGAAGCATGAACCAAGTATGGAAGACGACTCCTCACTTCTTACCCATTTCCCTTATTTGTTCTGAGTAGTAAGAATCTAAACCATGCAAAATGGGGTTAATAAAATGATTTAGGATGATCATAAGGTCAGCTCACTCTTAAAGTTGTTCCAATTTCAGTCTTTATATAATTTACCTTATGCTTGGGGTACTGAATAATGAAAAATCTAAACAAACAGAGCACTAAGCCTCAATCCTACATGTAAATCTGTGCACATGTGCTGCAAACAAGATAGCACCCATGGACAGATTTGTTTGTGTTGCCATGTGAGCCAAATGCTATGGTTTTGCTTCTTTTAATTATTCAGTCCTGAAAGAATTTACTGTGAAATCCCACCAGGCAGAGATAAGACTAAAAACCTTGTAATCTACAACTGTACAGGAGGGTCAGTTTATGGCCCATATGTGCTGGAGAATTTAGATGTGGAGAGAATCTTTCATCATGAAATGGGATGAAAACCTGTATTATTTTAGTCCTTTGCAGCATGTAAACTATTTCTGTTTATGATGAACCTAAAGCTTGGAAAAACCAAATGACTAGATCTAATCCAGATTTGCTATTCTGATGAATTTTTTCATTCTCAAATTAATTCAGGTTGTCAGATTAATTCAGTCCCAACATGGCAAGGGCAAGACAAATCAATTAGCTTAAGCTCCATGCGTTCTGAGGGTTTGGTCTCTCTACACTTCGCGTGAGGATATGCAGGACACTGCCTTCAGATGATTAGCCACTAATAGGGGAAGGGTCCCTTTAGCTTGCCACCCACCCTAATACCACTCCCACCCAAGTGAGAAGATTGTCAGTGAAAATATTTGAATGGTCTTACAGTTTGGAACTGAAGACCACATTCCTAGTGCAGTTACAATTATTAAACTATTATGTATTCTCCCGAGACTGCTCAGGAATCACAAATAATGCTTTAAAAAAAAATAGAATGTTTAGTTGTAGAAAATATGGCCAGGTCTGGTCTCATAAAAACAACCAGCCAATTTTTAAAAAATGTTGGGTTCCACAGTATCTGGAACTCTTACATGTCGTAACCTTGTTACATGTAAGATAGTTAGGGTAAATGGGTTTTCTGCAAGGGAATCCCCCTGACATTCTTACTTGGAAGATTACTTCTCTGCTGCTATTATATACAGATTCTCCATCAGATTGAGAGTAAAGTCTCTCTCACCTCGTTTAAAAATATCACCAACCAAAGAGAAAGACAACACTTAATTCTTTTTTTCAAAAGGAAAAGAAAGTCATGTCTTGGGAAGAAGGGAAATCAAATAAAAAATTTAATGCTGGAGAAGAAAGGCAAGAAATGCAGTTGCCATGGAAACCAGAGCATAAGTAGAAACTTTCCAGCAAAGAGCAGAAACTAAAAATGAAAAACCGGAGTGGAGAGACTTGGCAGATAGCCAGCAGCTTCCACCACCTTCTTTTCTCCTGGTAACTTGGTGAGATTTTCTTAGTCATCTTTGCCACATTTTGGAAGTGCTCTGTGCATTCAGAGAGTAAAGCTGGGCCTGTGGGTCGGTGTACCTCACAAGGGTGAGTGAATGACAACATTGCTTGAGATAAGGCAGGCTGTGCCAAAACCTACACTCTATGATTCAGCTTGGTGCCACTTCCACTGAAGAAGGGGAAAATTGTCTGGGAATGGGCATAAGGTCACAGTGGGTTCAGGATTTAACTTCGAGAGTGGAAGCTGCTTTGTCTAGTGGTCGCAAAACACTGAGCAAGCCCTTCTTGATTCTTACCTTCTTCAAACCAAGGCTCTCAGAGTGCATTGCAGCAGTAGGCAAGCATAAGTCTTGGTGAGCCTAATTACTTCTCTGATGCCTTTTTAGTAGGGAAAACCAATACCCTGAAGTCTGCTCCAAGTGCTGCTGTGACTCAGACAAGGCTGGGGCACCGTAACGCAGATCTCTGGTCCTCTGCTCTCATCTCGGAGTTACACACTACTCCTTGTCAAAGGCCTGCCTTAGGCACAGGACGTGTTTCATACTGGGTTATTAGTCGCATCCAATGTATTTCTGAAAGCAGAGGCATATTGCAGACATTTAGTTCTATCTAGGACTCTGGGATTGTTTGTAGCTGGCATATTTAAGTCAGTTGTATGCAGTAAAGTAATATAGTCATTGGATTAGCAATTATTAAGTCCACATATGCTTTTTAGTGTGCCATGGAAAAAAGCAGGTTGAGAAAGCTGGGAAAGTTACCAGGCAGTGCTGTAAAACATTTGTTATAGCCAGGAACTGATTCGGGTGAAAGATCTTGAGCGTACCTGGGACCGTGTGTTGTTACAGATGGAAGTAATGAAACCTATAGCATTTAGATTTCATTTAGTCATATTCTTGAAATTAAGCACGGATGTAAGAGTTTTGCTAATTTGACCTCAGACTGCTCAGCATCTTACATAATTGACTCCTTTTTCATGAACAAAATAGAAAACGCAGTGCAAGCCAAAAAAACCCAGCTTTACCTCCTTGTACATGAAGTCTGGACAATCTTACCTCAGATACAGCACCATGAGTTATGAAACCTGCCTGTCTCTCAAGTTTATCACTAACAACAATCACAATAAGGCCTACGCATATTTAAATCTGCTGTTTTGCCACTGACTTTACTGCTGAACTGTACTGTAACTGTCTCACTTGGACTATTTCTTTGCCATGCATATGTCTCATTTAAATATTATTCCAAAACAGAAGGGTTTGTGGGTTTTGGGGGGTTTTTTTTTGGTTTTTTAAGTTGGAAGTGTTGAAGCCTTGAGTAACTAACTTACTTGGATACTTCACTGGGGTTTCCAAGTAAAACGGATGTAATTTTTTTTTAATGTTCTTTAGCATCTGTGCCTGAAAATGACTACACAGCAATTGTAGAGTATGACCTTGTATTTATCTTCCTAGGCTATTTTTAATGCCAAAGGCAAAGTTTATTCAGCTAAAATAACAAGTATGAGAGGCCTGGCCATGGTGTTTCAGTTCCTGGTTTCGGGGAGGGGGGAGAAAAAAATTGTTCTCTAAGCTCCGCAAAAAGGATTTTTAAAGAGGAAAACAGATCTTGGGAGGAAACGTAACCCCATATATATTTGGTTAGCGTGGGTTCTGGGGACCGATTTCCATGGCACTGGCGGTTTTTTTCCGGTAAAATACACACCTCCCGGAGCTCCGGGAGAGCACGGGGCCCAGCTGCGGTTTCAGCGGAGCCGGCGCCCTCCTTCCTGCGGGGGGCAGCAGAGCCGTGCGGAGACACCCGGCCTCGGCCCGGGCCCCGGTCCTGGACCCGGCCCCGGCCTCGGCCCTCGGCCCCGGCCCCGATCCCGGGCCCTGGGCAGCCACGGCGCTGCCTTCCCTTGCCCGCCCCAGGGCCTGCCGATGGGGAGAGAAACACCGCGGAGAGCTTCTTAGAGGAAAACACGAACGTGCATTTGCTGGGTTAGAGGCACGGTAGTAATGAATGAATTTACCTGGAAGGACAGCTTTGACCAGATGGAAGATGGTACATCAGGCACTTCTCAGGGGCGTTGCCTTGTTACAAAAGAATCTGGCCTGGTAGAGAAAACTTCCCTCCAAGATGTTTTGGAATGCAGGTCTGTCCTCAGAACATAACAGTATTCCATTAGACTTAAAAGTGCTGACGTGGCACTCGGTGTTTCTGGCATTTTCAGCTGAAAAGGCTTCCTCACTTCTTCCGTGTTCTTCTGTGCTCGGTGTATACAACAGATGTTTTTCTTGGGTGCTCAGCACAGGCTGTGACCACTGAAGTTGTCTTTGTTTTATACGGCTTAATTTGAAACTTACCTAATTTCTGTTGAAATAGTCAAAGTATTGATGGACTCCAAGGGCTTAATTGTTACTTAGGAATGCTCAGAAAAGTTGAGACAAATTGAATAGAGGTGTACACTTAATGTATGCGAAGTGAAGCATAGACACCATTGGCAAAAGCTTCAAAATAACCTGTATTATGTAGATCTATACACAGCTGTGTGTGTTATGGTATGAAGTTTATGAGTGACATGACCTAAACAAAAGAGCACTCCTGTTGCTGCCAAGATTAGATTCCAGATGACTCTGACTGTAACAAGATGCCCTCCGTGTAGTATTGCCACATACTGTGTAAAGGTAACCATAGGCTACTTCGCTGAATTGCAAAGAATGAGCATTTTGGGAAATTCCTATTCCTGATGTCTGTTTCGGCATTGCTGCTAAGTATTTTACCACTTCAGGTTTGTCAGTGTTTGCCAGACTGTCTTGTTTAGATGTAGATCTGGAGGAAATCTGTACCTCTGACCCTAATAAGTTCTGTTAGGAGCGAAAGTGCCTTTGTATAACGGGCTAAACAAGACCCTCCAAAATCCCTTCAATTCAAGGAGTTCTGGAGTCTGTTGCATTTAGCCTAATACAGCAAGTGTGGCCTTCCTGATCCCTGTGGGACTCTATGAAGAAAGGAGAATCTGGCCTTTTCCAAGGCTGATCACTAACTGTCGCTCAACTGCCAAAACAAATACAGTGTCTGTAAATGTTCGCTACCCCGCTTAGGATCATAGGGTTTTTGCATTTTAGACTTGGCCAGCAAGAATCCCCTAATACTGGTGAGCGTGGATGCTCAACAGCTTTCTCAACATAGTATAAAGCACACTAGCTTAGCCTAAGCACCAGGCCTGCCAAACTGCTTAGTTTTGGGAATCGGTGCTGCCCAAGCTGTGGTAATGGTGGTATAATCAGTTCCAGAGATTTTCAAAGCTCAGAATTGCAGAAACAGTAAAGGGGTATTTTTCAGCTAATGTCCTGACCTGAGAGGTCCTGCTGTCAGAATATTAATCTCAAGATCTTCCTCAAACATCTCTTTTATTGGGGGTTGGAACTGAATTTCAGAATGCAAAATGTGCTCTTCCCAGATTCTTCCCTGATCTCCTGCCCTACACCTTCTCTTAGCAGTTCTGTGTACACTGCTCTCCCTTGCCACCCAATCAACCTTAAGAGTCTTTAAATAGTCTATAGGCTCTGGGTGACGATTACCATATTGTTCCTCCCTCTGAAAGCTGCTCATGGCAGAAAAGACAAGAATGCATTGGAAATTACTTGCTCATATGTAGTTCATAGTCCAATTTTTAAATCATTTCCTGCTTCTATCATTTGCCAAGTCCATCAAACCAATAACCTACCCAGTCACCTGCCCTGTCCATCTCTTAGTGAGCAGCCTACATCACAAAAGGTACCCTTATATTTCAGAGAGATCTTGTCTGTTCCCTCGTGAATGTAGGCATCAAAACAGATATAGTAGTATCAATGCTGAAAATGGGCTGCACATAGGAAGATCAGTGTCCCTACTAAATTGTTATGTCGCTGTTTTTTTCTCGTCAAGGGGAATTCCCTTCATCCCCTTTCAGAAGAGCCTGTTAAGCTCAGCCAGTACCAAGCTCCCAACAAATGTCCTTTAATAGTTTCAGATTTCAGCTCCATGGCCTCTGACTGTATGTTCCTTTAATATGTTCACAACTCCTCTGGGAGAAGTAAGCCAGGAATAACCAACGCTTTCTCAAGCCAGGCTGCCTGCTTTACGGCACTCTGTGTTTCTTTTCCTGCCATATACGTACTTGCTCATCTCCACAGCTCACACTTCCTTATGCTTTTGCATTGCCTGTACTGAAATTAGGTGTTACCAGGCGTCTGAGAGGAGAGTGCTGCCTCCACTGCTTTCGATTTTGCTGGCTGAAGGAGGACAAAGGACTCTTAACATTTCTCTGCAGTCACCTCTTGGCTTGGCATACTGTTCATTTCAATAATAAAGTGTTTCCTTTCATTCTCAAACAGTCAGGCCCCTGCCAGAGCCATAATTGTTCACAGATGACTCATTTTGGCTGCAGGATCAAAACGAGGGAAAAGTGCTGTTTGCACAGTCTTTGAAACGTACAGGATGGGAATGGATGTTCACGCTTTATATTTGTACCATATGTTGTTTCTAAATTTTACTATAGAGCCTTTACATTACAAAAGAGATTCTAGTCTTGTCTTGGGGATGATTTAGAAATAAAAAGATAAGTAGAGTTTTGAGTTAGACTGAGATTAACAAAGACTGACTACGTAGTTTCAGCTGTGAAGCAGCAGCTTGCAGGGGCTGGCTGGGAGGCTGTGCCACGGTGGACCGTCTAATGGGTCTCTTTCTGCTGCGATATATATATATCTCTATGCATTGCTTAGGCGCTGCAGCCTTCATTGTGATTTTTATTGAAGTCACATTGAACTTTTCATTCTTTGTAGAATTTGTTTTGAAATCTCGCATTTTGAGTTGTAGCAGGTGTTTGCATTTTCTTCTGTGTAATGAAAATCTAATGAATGTATGTAGAGTGCTTCTAATGAACAATCACAAGTATTGATCAGTTCATTGCTCTGTTTGGGTGTTAGCTCTCTTTAAAAAGAGTTACGTGTTTACTTCAGAAGGACCTGTTGTGAGGTTCAGCACAGAGGTCAAGAACCAAGTTCTTTTTTAGGGTGGAGAATAAGGAAATGGTATGATGATTCCTGCATTGCTGTTCATGAGCAAGTACGTGCTCTGTCAGTTAGAGGTATTATCTGAGTCTCCTAGGAAGAGTGTTTTGAGGCCACCCACCCAACTATTTTAAATAAAACACCAAACAGGCATCAGAAAACTTTGCCTTCTTTGCATTAGTGTATCATTTTGACTAATGAATTCTACAAACCCTGCAAACCAGATCATCCAAGACTGCTGCCACATGGATGTACTAGGACCATGAAGACAAGCCATCATTGGATAGCCCTTTGCAGGTGCTCGAAGGAAAGAGTTAGACGTGTGAACCCAGTAGAAGAGAGTATATTGGAAGAATAAAGGATATAAATTCCGTAGGAAGGGTTTTTGCTGTAGCTTTTTCCTTCTAAAAATATAGTGGGCCTATTAGCAGAATGGGTATATATAGACTAGATAGTTACTCTTGCAAGTGGAAGAGCTGTATGAATAACTAGGAAGATAAGCAGAAAAAATTCTATTTGAACTGATACTGCAATAGAAGAGCATTACGTCATCATTTGGCACGAATAACTGTGTGCCTTTCTAGATGTTTTCTAACATTGTTATTCAGAGTGTCATTTATCAGATTATCAACCAGTTCTGTGCACAGAGCTTGTGAGGTCACTGAGGTAAAGACCTAGCAGTGTGATAATTTGCAGGGGTGGATCGTGTCTTGGTAGAGCTTGGGGACTGGAGATGTTAGTTGTTTTCACTGAGGTTCCACACTTAAAAACATCCCATCCCTGGTATTGCTTTTAGATTGTTTTTCATATTTCTGTTATTTTAAGGAAGGTCTTCACTTTCTGCAATTAGCTGAACTTGGACAATAAGTTCTCTCAGACCAGCACTGCGGTATTGTGCCAGAAGAAAGACCATAAATTAAAAGAAACCACCCTTACAATGATATTTAAAAATTAATTGCAGGATTTCCAGTTGGTTTTGTAAACCGGTCTTTAAAAACAATAGCTGCGTTTTCATTTTTTAACTTGTTAACAGAGTATTCTTTTAAAATAGATGGTGTTTTCTGTGATACACTGTCATGTAAGCCTGCTAAGGAACATGGCTAAAGAACATACTTGCCAAAATATTCCTTGGAAGAGTAATCTGATGCCAAAAAGCAAGTAAAACAAGCAACTATATTTGTAGTGTAGTTTGCAAATTATGTGGCAAGAAAAGGAAGAAAATAATCTGTCACATGAAAAATGAAGTTTGGATTGTGTGTATATAAATCAGTGATTTGTTATATGCACATAAGATCATTATCAGGCATTTCAACATGAATTGGAAGTGTCTAATCTATTAATTAATCAGGAAGTAAGTTTTACATAGCATGTGTAATCAAGTTAATCTTTCATTTCACTTGTCAACATAGACGCTGCTTTCAGTGTGATGTTATCATGAGATTAAATACCCCAAGTGTTGATTCGTACTGCTGTGTAAATCTCATGTGTCCTTATATTGCACTTTGGAACCAGCTACACATCTAGAGGTGAGCATAGAAGTGTCTGCTTTCCTTGGAGCAAACTGGATTCCTCAGATTAGGTAAATGTTGTTTGTGCACAGAGTGAGTTACTAGACTATCTAACACCTGTAAAACCCTTTTCTTCTCCCCACCTTGAGTTAAAACAGAGTAGACTTCCATGCAAGGAAGGATAGTGATGCCCTGCAGCAACTTTCAGAAAGGCTGATCTTTTTTTCTGACCTTTTAGCACACCACATTGAAAAGCCATTCTATTAGAACACAGAATAAATACCTGAGACTTCTGCTAATAATAACTAATAAATTCAGCATAGGAAGCCAGTGATGCCAAACTTCTCTCAGCTTGTTCCCTGCAGCAACACAACAGCAAGTTTACTACTGAAATACAAAGTAAAAATAGTTTTAGCAGCTGCTTTATTTTGTTATATGAATATTTTGATCAAGGTTAATGCAGAATACATAGTTTATTACAATAATTTATTATTACATCTAATAATTAGATTCCTAACCTAAAGGTAATGATTCTTTTTTATTTAAATTTGCAGATAGGAAAGTAAAGATGAGCATCTAATTCATGTCTGCATAGGTAGGGAGCAGCATGTGAATGTGTTCTTTGTATTAGCATTGATAACTAGTAATAATAACTGCATACCAGAATTCTGCATGCAAGCTGCCTATTAGATGTTAGACTTCCCTCTTTGTTTCTGAAATTCTGTTCTTTCTTCCTCAATGGCGCAGAGTAGTCTGCTAGCTCCTGCTTTCTGCAAGATATGACTGGCATTACTTGTCTTTTATGGTTTGTCTTCTGCATTACCTATTGCAATGTTTAAGTCTTCTTTGATCATAAAAATTCATCATCTAGGCTCCCTTTCACACAAAAGGTTGGACCAGATGATCTTCTGAGGTCCCTTCCAGCCTGGGCTATTCTGTGATTCTAGTCTATGATTCCTGTACCAAACAAATTGTGTGTCTCTGCTACTTACCATGAATAATAGAGACTGCATCTGGTCAGGATGGATAGATGTCTTCAGAAAGATGAAATGACCAGAGTCGAATTTGGAAGGTGCAAACTTTGGGAGGCTGTGGTTGATCTCTGGGAAGTGTAGAGCCATGCACCTTTAAGCTGTCTGAGAGCTGTCTTCCACAAGTTTGACTTCAAAGCTGTCTTAGAAAACACTGACTTTTCAGTCAGTTATCCTCCAACCATCTTTTTAATCTTACCCATTGAGCACATATTGAGTTCTCATCACTCACAGGAAATCTTACACACCTGCACAACAGTGAAAAGTTGGAGAGAAGGCAGCTCACAGAGCCAACATTCTTCTGGAAAGCAAGATAGATGAGCTGTTTAAAAGGTGGTTAAAAAAACAAGATAAGGACCTTTTGTTTTTTAAATAAAATAAACAACAGCTTTCCTATGCTGTGATGTTTTTGTAATATGTTCCATTTTTTCCCCTCAAATTTTCAATGTGAGATATGCAGGATCTTGAATATCTTCCAGTTTATTTTTTCACAGTAAATAAGCTGATTTTCCCATTTTTACTGTACTAGAAAAGTGGTAGGGACTAATGTAAAAGTGCTTTTTATTTCCAACTGAAACAATAACAAAAAAATATTTTACAAACCAATTTTTTTCTGAATATTTCATTTGAACAAAAAGGTTGTTTTTGAAATAATCATAATGGCAAAAAAAAGTGCAAGGAGAAAAAAAGCATTACCGTGTGGTAAATATCATGGTTAATATTAGCACAAATCTGGGAAAAAATTCCCATCATTGTGTGTTACTGTAAATAAAAAGTTTCTCAACAGTTGTATTACAAGACTGAAGTGAATCAGCTTGGGGGGATCCAGACAACTTTCTTCATTTTCCTGTTGACAAAAATCTCGTTGAGTCTCGAGCGCTACTGGTACATGGTACGTTTGGTGTCTGCTGCGTAGCTCCTCCTGCGCTGAGTGGGAACTAGCGCCAGTGTCGTCTGTCAGAGGGAATTCTTTATGGCAGGATCCTTCTGCTAAAAGGAAATGTGTTTGTTTTAGTCTGGCTGGCTAGGTGACCCCTGTAAATAGCACTGTTAGCTCAACTGTACTCAGAGAACGAGTAAAAGAATTTCAATGAATACATTCAAGTTGGCTGCAAGTTGAGTTCACAGAAAGCCCCATGGGTCAGCTTGCAGAGGTCATAGCAGAGAACTGCTTTAATTTTGTCTTGGAGAAGGAAGTGGGAGATCTTTGGAAACCCAGACCTGAAGTAACTCTGTTAATCACTCAATGAATCATTGTTAACATTTTATTTTAGTAATAAGTTTTTTTGTAAAGAATAATCGGGCTTAAACAAATATTTCCTCCCAGCAGCTACTCATGGAAGACGCATGGTGCTAGGAAGTGTTGTACAGTTCCCATTTATGCATGAGGAGCTTTGTTTGATGTGGGGTTTTGTACAAGATTTTTCTTTTTGGTATAGGGATTTTTGCTACACAATGGAGACTTTACACTCACGGGTTTTTTTCTCCTGGGCTGTGGAAGGCAGCAGGCTGTTTTGAGGCACAGGATGTTTGATCCTGGTAAAAGTTTCTTCTTCAATTTGTGTTGGACTCCCTGTGCTTAATTACTTCATCAGGTCTATGGAAATCGTAGCACAAATCTTAAGATAGATTTTGACTTTCTAAACTTTCATCACCAGTCAGGTCATAAACCAAGTTATCTGAGTAGAGTATTCTTTATCATCAGAAATACACGTCAATAAATTTAGAGTAAGTTAACTGATTTTATTTTGGTCTCCCCCAGCTAGCTGAAAGCTGATTTGAAGAAGTTTATGTTCTTTAGCTCTATTGTTCTATTGGGAAGTAGTCAGGAAACATGTTCTGCTTTGAGGTCAGTCTGTGTGTTTCTTCCCTGTTCCCTTGCAGTACATGGCACAGGAAACATCTCCACTCGGGTTCTCAGACACACTGACTCTCCTTGGCGTTACTGTAACCTGCCCGGGGACTGAGCAGCCCTTCCTATGTGAATCACTTTGTGTGTTTTTCACAAAGCACTACACGTCCTTCCAGCACAATGAATAACATGTTTGTCGACCTCCTGTTTGCCTGTTCCACGCGGATTTGGAGCTGGTATGTCATACCAAATTCCCACTGTCAAGAAGCTGCCTGCCGTATGCAGAAATCAAATGTGGTCCAAAACTCAGCTTGTTGATAAACTTGTTGGGAATTAGAGGTAGAATTCCTAGGCTCTATTTTTATTTCTCTTGCTTCCTTTTTTGTGTGTGATAGTTGACAAACTCTTTTATTTACATTTTAAAAATATATTATGACTAGTTCTTAAAATCAGGACATTACTTATTAGAAGCAAATAACTGACTTTCCTGCTTAACATTGGGCACATTCCTTTGATTAATTTTTTTTTACCTACGTGAAAAAGAGGAATTTTGTATGTTTTAAGTCCATTAAAAAGCTGAACAAGTATTTGCAAAAGCATCTATGCTCTGTTGGATGAAAGACACTGTAGAAAATAAATTTATTATTATGCTTAATACTTATTCATCACAAGGGGATTGTCTTGAGAGAGCGAGGAAGCTCCATTAATTCTTTGGGCAAGGACTAAGGGATCCGGGGTATACGCCTAGCTCTGCCCCAGCCTTCCCACATGACCTTGTATAAATCACTCTGGGCTTCACTTCTCCATTCATGAAATGGGCATGGTAATTATTATGCCTGCGGTGTGTGCAATAGTGTGTGCATTTAGTTAGATCATAAGTACTATGGAGAAGGAATCATCTCTTAATTGGTGGTGTATGCAGATCCCCAAACAATGTGACATTGATCTTTTTTTGCATCTCTGGGCACCGCCATAGTAAATATGTGGTAGACATACTGACAGTAAACAATAGTAATTGTATGTAGGGAGCACTAATGCTAAAAGAATTCATGCCCTGATTTAACTTCTGTAAGACCTCCTGAACACTTGTTTAATATTAAATTATTCAGATGCACATTCTTCCTCTTGCCTTTTTTATATGGCACTGCTTTTTCTACTCATTAATATCATTAAATATCTATATTATGTGTAATGACTACTTTCTATTTACATTTGGATTTCATCACCATACAGACAGCAAGAGTATTGCATAGTGTTTGGGTAGCTATAACACCATTCAATAAATGGAGAGCAATGAATTCTGTGCTTAAATTTAATGTAAATGTTTATTTCTCATTTTGATCCCAAATCTGTGTACCACCTTGTTGCAAGGCTATCAAAAAGTTGCTACATTCCACCTAAGGTGGTAAGGAAATTAATTTGCCTACGCGCAGTCTTAAAATAATCATTGTTTTCCATTAAAATATTAAGAAGAAGTAGTTTACTTTTAATTGTGTGTATGAAACTTTCCTTTTTAGGTCTTCAAACAAATATGTCACTGAAGATTTTGGTGTGGGTACAGCTGAATTAAAAGTTAAGTTATCCTTACACAAAGGAAATTACCTTCCTCTCTGGCTTTGCATATGAGCTTATGTATCTCTGGTAGCCTTGAGGCATTAAGCCTGGAAATCTTCCAGCTTCATAGTATGCTGAACTGAAGACTGCGATGGACTTGTAAGCAAATTCAAGCAGGCACATCTTGAGAGTGTCTAGGATCACTGGCAAGAACACTGTTATATTTCTCTTATGTATTAAAAGACAGATATTTTGTAGAGATTATTCCCTTATTCCTTTTGCCTCGGATTGTGAAATGAATATAATCATTCTTCAGAGGTAGTGTAGTTAGTGACAGGGAAATCTGGCTTGCAATCTGATTTTTTTCAACTTCTCAATGATCTGTCTGCAGTTCATTGATCTAATGCAAACTAGAAATTAAGCTGATATCCACCACTCCTCCCTTTACTGGCCAAGGCAAAATCTTTTCTTGTTTGTTTGTTTTAACTTTTGAAAGCCTCAGTTCAGTTCTTTGTGGAAAAAATATGGGAAACTGAAATGAAATCACTACAGCTGCTGTCTTCCAGAAGGTAGTCTAAATTCAGAGGCCATATAATTACATGTATGGACAAATCAGTGTATCCTCATACCTGTACAAATAGAGCTTTTGGGGCCAGGCTGGGCCCCACTGACAGAGCACGGAAACTTTCACTTTCAGAGTAAGGAATTCAAGTTCCTTGCCATAAAATCAGAGGGAGTTAGGAGGAATGATTGTTTCCCTCTAAAGCCCTTTGGGAAAGCAAGAGGTTTAATGGTAGGGGCTGCCTTGGGAACGTGCATTCTGAAGTACAGTCATTATTTTCCCAGCACAAAGCAATAAACAAATGATAAAAAAGGCAAGTGTTAGCCGCTGGGGAGGCATGGCTTCTGTCGGCCTCCCTGGACCAAGCAGCCCCGCTATAGCTGAGCAAAGCCTCAGGCAACAGCCTGCTTCTTTTGATGTCAAAGCAAACAAGCCAATGTTTGTGTAGCTCTCCATCTCAGAACTTATTTTGGTGCTAATTTAAAATTTATTCACATGCTGTTAGTTTTGGTAAAGGAGTGAAATAAATCCAGTTTTAAGAAGGCTTAATGGCAGGATAACAGAAGTAGATGACAGGGGATGCCAGGTCAGCTGTGGGTGCTCTGATTTTCCTCTAAAGCTCAACAGTATATCAGACTGGATATTTTACTGAGATGTCAGTTTGGTAGATATTAAATTTCATGGGTTAGGTTTGTGTTCGGTGTTCGGGAGGAGGAGTTTACACCCCCAAAATCACTGCTATGTTTGGCTCCATTTGCTCCTCTTACTGAGAGATTCAGCAGAGCCCATGACTGAACCCATCTTGCTTTTTGGAGGGAACAGCCAGACTGATGTGTTATTTTAGAGAGAGAGATTTTAATGTTGTCAACTTCCCTCCAGAGCAGTTAATATATCTAACGTTTGCAAGTGATAGATTCTGCTATACACAAAAGAGTGTTTGTATCAGGATGCGGCTTTCAAAAAGAAAAAAGAAAGAAAGAAAAAAGAGCAGTGCTGGATTAATTGGAAAGGTCCAGACCAGTCACATTCCCTCCCAGATGGGTCATTCATTTTGTTCCTTGCTGCTACGTAGCATCTGAACTCAAAGCCTTCAAAAACGTTGTTGAAGTGAGAGAGACAGAGGCAAGCTGGCGAAACTTGAACAAAACTCCCAGGCATTTATGCTTTTATAGTGAGGCTGCTTTCTCTTGTCACGATAGTTTATAGTCCCCCATTAACTTCTCCTGTTTTATGGTCACCTGTATGAATGTTTCTGAAAGTACCAGGTTGATTAAAAATCCCTAAACATGGAACAGATGCTTAAGTACCTGTAGGTGAACGCACAGACTGCAGGCCCATCGTCGGGTATCTCCTGATCGTTTCCACCTGCTCACAGAGGTTCGGGAGATCAGCAGCGCCTGTGTCTCGCTGCATCCCAGGTGGATTGAGGATGAGTCACCTGGCTCCAATTAAGCAAAACCAAAGCACGTGAACCTTCACCTTTTAGATTGTCTGAATTTGGGTGAGCTTTTTAAATGGTTTTGTTTAAACTTTCCATCAGTGCCTTTTTTTGCTGTTGGGAATGACTAAAGGAGAAATAAATTGGATAGGCTGTTTTAAAGACATTTCTAGTGACAAAAGTGTAATTGAACAAGATTCTCTTAAGAGCTACCAGCTCAGTTGTTAGGACACAAAAATGCAGAGAGTCACCTGAATATTTGGCTTCTTGTCTATAGCAAATCTTTCAACTGAACCTCAGTATTTTCATCACTGTCTTCTAGATGTTCTCAGCCCTGCTTGTGAATTGAATCAACTGCAAAGGATGATCGTTCATCTGTTATTAATGGTTATAGTTGTTCCTGTATTTTTTGTTTGTTTTTTAATCTGCCCAAATATGAAAAAAAAAAATTATTCTGGATAACAAGGAGAGGGCAGATGCATAGTAACTGAAGCCTTTTCCTTTTTGCCGGGATCTGATGTGGGATTGGGTGGCTGATGGTGCCGGGGGTGGAAGCGCGGAGGAATGTCCCAGTGCAGCATCCCCCTCCCGAGCCAGGCGGGAGCCTCTGCTGTCCAGCTGGGATCTGCCTCCTTGACCTGAACTTGCCATTGCCCCCTTGATTGGCTCATTCCTGCACTGCCTGAAAGCTGGGCTGAATTCCTCACGTGTGGCCTCAAAACCAGGCATGGACTTCACTGAACATCCAGGCTTGGCTTTTCCTCCTGGAAAGGCCTTTCTCAGCTGGTAAACATCATGGGTTTACTCCTCAATACGTAAATAAGAAAATACATGTTTTGTAGAATTCTGATGTTTTCCACAACTGCACGAGTTTGTGAAATCCTAAAGTTAAGGTGGCTGGTTGGTGGTGGGGAAGGGACTTCTGTCCTGGCGAGGGTAGTGAAGTCTGATAGTTTCTGCCTCTTCTTATTGAAAGTACAACACAGGATAATCCGGGGAAGCTTTCAAACTTCTGAAGAAGCTCCTGCTAACTGGGGAACATAGCTCGTCCTCAGCCAAGCCTGTCTAGTCCTACAGCTTCACAAGACACCACAAAGATAAATTTGCACAAATGTCTGGGAAAAATGACAAAACTAGAACACAATGCAGAGATGTATTGTGCAAATGTCATTTTGCAGTTCATCCCACTCTGATGAGGTTTTCCTGTTATCTGCCAACTTGTGAGAAGAAGTGGCAGCGCGTTAAGTTCTTGGCCACCATTCTGGTTTTCTGAAATGTTGTCTATCGCTCTTCCTTCAGAGCGCTTTTTGTGCTGGCAAGGGAAGGAGCTTAGATGAAGGATTCTGGACAATTCACTTCTGACCTTTTTAAACTGTAAATGTGGAGTGAATTTTTTTATCTGGTTAGTAAAATTTTTTTTCTTTTTCTTTGTTTCTTTTTCTTTTTTTCCTTTTCTTTTTCTTTTCTTTTTCTTTTTCCTTTTCTTCTGCTCCGTGACTTAAAGTGTTAATTCTGCCCATTGAAATGTAATTTTATTGAGCAATATGAGCCGGAGGCGGAATCTTCACTGCCATCAGAACCCAAATGGTAAATAGGCTCTTTCTCTAATTTGTGGGATGTGCTATAACTCAGTTTGAATGTTGAAAGGAAATGGGCCTCCAGGGGAGTCTGGAGCTCTGTTCATTCAACTTCTAATTAAAGTTTTCCCCTCTCAAGTTTCACTTTATTTTCCGGGGCTTTTGCTCCATGATGATTATTAACATGTGTCCCATGGCCAGGAAATCATTATACCCTTCCCCAACCCAGTCTTTCGTAGATACCTCCTGCTGCAGACCAAGCCGCCTGAAACTTCATCTCCGAAATGATCTGATGGCCGGGGCAGGTAGAAACTAGCTGGCACCCTAAGGCTCCCCAGCCGTTTTTATGCAGCAAGCTGTTGATTTTTTCCAGTACCGTTTGATCAGATGTTGCTGTCCGGCGGAGAGGATCCAGTCCAGGATTTCTTCCAGCCTATTCTTCACGTTTCAAGAGCCCAGGCCAACTCTAGCTTCCTATTCCAACTCCAGCAGGCTTATCTTTTTGGGGGCAGGAATTGTTAGTACAGTTTATCTTGCTTGCTGCAAGTCCTCCCTCAGCTGAGACATGTACTCTGGTGCTGCGTTCTTTTTTTCCTCTCTCTCTCTTTTTTATGTTTTCTTCTTGTTGTTTTTCTTTTTAAATGTGTAAAGTGAAGAGTTCCTCTTCCCCCCTCTCCCTTTCCACTCCAAAGAGCCAACCTCCAGTTAATTAAAGGCTGGAACTCTTGCTACTTTGCCAGAGGGGAGAGTGAACCTGTGCCTGCATGTGTGTGTGTGTAAAATAGATACAAAAATGTCAATGAACAGCAGGAAAAGTTCTGGGAGACCGTCTTACTACTATCGACTGCTCCGGAGGTCACGACTTCAGAGACAGCGAAGCAGATCCCGGAGCCGGAACAGGCCGCTTAGTAGGGGTAATTGCAACAACAGTTCTCTTTAATTGACAGTGCAAAGACATACGTGCTGTTGCTTACAGGTCGCTTCGTTACTGTAGATAAGAATGACCAGTGTGAATATTTGTAAGTGTACCTGCTCCCTATGAGGCGCGTGTCGAGCTTTACGGAAGGTCAGTTGCTTGTGCAGTGCTGCAGTCATGTCTGGGGAGGGAGAACGGCTTAATTTTAGGAGCTTAGCTGGGGGAGTCAGGCTTGGGTGCTGTTCCTTACAGTGGCTTTAACACCTCGTGTAACTCTAACTAACCCAGACTTTTCAGTTACCCATGGTTCAGTTTTTTCAATTTGTATAATTAAGGTAACTACTTTTTTAGGTGAGATGTTTGGAGGCCTAACTGGTGATTATAAAGATTGGAAAATCCTTGATTAAGAGATGGTATCTATATGCTAGAACTTCTTGTTTTTCATGAGCTGAGTATCACCGGGGGGGTTGAAATTACAAAGCTGAGTACAGTTTAGGGCTAGGATTTTCAAAAGAGCCTAAAGATTGTGGTCCTGGGGCATTGCAAAAACCTATGGGACTTGTATTCCCAAATCACTTTGCGCTTTTAAAAATCCTGCTCTAAAAGGGCCTATTTGTCCTCATCAGCAGGAGTTAGGTCCACAGAGTAATGTTTCTTTAGGGCATACTCACTCATGCAGCCCATTTATTCTACTTGAGGCAGCTACTGACCCAGTTGCATTTTTAAAATAAGCTATTCTGGCTTTCTCTTCTAGTGTGAAATAAATGTTTATTGATGCTTATGCCTATCTTTAAAGCAGTCAAAGAAGCGGGAGTCTTTGAGTCATTTTGCTGTTGAACTGTCTTTTCAGAAAGGAGGGGAAAGGGTTGTGTTTGGCCTCTAGTGTGACAACCCAGTCATATTTATAATGTCCTGAGCTTAATCAAAGCCATTAACTAAAAATAACTTGTTTTGTTACTGCATGAATAAAAAGCCATAGTAAAAAGCACCACTGCAACACTGCATCAGGTGTTTGTGCAAATCCAGGCTTGTACTTGTCTCACTGGAGTTAATTCTGATTTATGAAGTAGATTGTAAAATAGGCTCTAGCACTGCAAGATTTAGCTTAGTGCAATGTCCTCTTTCTTCTTTTCCTGGCATACAGTACTTTTTTCAGGATTTTGAATCATCACTGAGAAAACAATAGGAAGCTAAATCAGTCCCTGAGCTTCATCTTTTCCTTTAAGCAGGCAGTGTTTTTCTTTCCATGTTGGTTTTTTTTTTGTTTTGCCTGTCAGGGAGGAGTGTTTGTAAACTCAAGAATGTAACAGTTCCCTTCCCCCCTTTATTTGTGTACTGTGCAAAACCAAAATATTTTACTGTCATTTCAGTCACTGTGACAAACTAAATGTGTTAGTTTCATTTAGGTAACCCAGTATGAACTTAAAAGTGTAATTTGTCATGAACACAAGGAATATGCAGGCAGATTTGATGGAAATGGAAATCAACCCTAATGTTTGTAAGAAATTGGATTTGAACCAACTGAAATCTTGCTGTTGATCTCTCCCTGAGTATTTTGTGTTTGTCACACTTTGTCTCTAGGATTCCTGCCTGCTAGGAGGATCATAATACTCAGCACTAGTTGAGCGCTTCTTATCTGTAGATCTTAAAGGGATTTGCAAATCTGGAGAAGAATTTTCCCTTTATTTTCAACATGTTTTTGTAAGAGATGCAGAAAGCAAGTTGTGTAGTGGTCGTGTCACACAGCAAGGTCATGTAATAAGTCAGTGGTAGGGCTTGGTCCAGGGTCCGGAATCACTGCCTGCTGCTCCAGTGCCTTGGCTCCCAGTCTGGACAGAGTGGAAGAAGTGCTAGAGCACAGCAACAGAAATACTTCCCTTGACAGTTTTGATCCCACTGGCAGGTTAACGAACAGGAGACTGTAGGGGTGTGGGAGCTATGGAGACTGCAGAAGTCAGAATGAGTTTCTAGATTTTTGGGGTTTGATGTAATGTTAATTTCCAAAACCTACAAGTCTGCATGAAGGAAGGAGCCGAGGGTCCCCTTCTCAAATGCTGATCTGCAGCGTAATTTGCTATCTGTAGCTAAGATAGTCATAGATCAGATATCCTTGGTGGGAGGTTACCATCAATTCATCAGTATTGGAGTTACTGCACAGGAATTGGCAATGGTCTGTTTTGCCACGTGTGTTTCCCGGACATCCTCTTGGCAACATTTTGCTCTCTCCAGTCTCCGGACCCTTTGCCAAGATCCCCACAGAGCCCAGGTAAGCCTGTGGCCCTAGCTGGAGGAGCAGTGATACCTGGAAGTTGAGCTTTTCCAAGGCGTGTCACTTCAGCAGATTATCAGCATGCATTTAGACAGGGAACTTGCTGAGGATCAGGCAGTTGTTGCACATTTACCAGGGAGGAGGAGATCTCTGCTGGCATACAAGCCTCTCTCCCCATCTGGAGTCATTCACTGTTTGTGCTGCATCAATCCTGGATGATAAATACCTGATGCCAGAGCTGACACTGGAGCACCCATGAGATGCAGGTGCTGCCATCTGCTGCCAGCATGGCTCCTCTTCCAAAAGCTGTGAGTCAAAGAACCTCTTTCAGCCCACTCTAGTTTATATCAGTCAGTCTCTCTGAATAAAGAAGAGGTTGTGTTTAAAAGCATGTATTTATATACTGCCACTTCCCACTCCCACCCCCCTGAGGGGGCAATGCCACCTATCCACGCATGCCCTTCTAATGAGCACTGCTGCATGAATGCTGCCTGCTGGCCTTTTGTAAGTATGGAGTGCAGCCTGCCCGAGGACGAACAGTAAAAGTCAGGCTGGGGTTACAGCTTGCACAGCTGCATCGCAGTCCTAGGCAGTGGCTGTTATAGCTGAGACCTAGTTTGGGAAATTGGTCTTGCTTCCTGAGGTGCAAAGAAAGAGGTAACCACTCCCTTCAGGAAAGTTCTGCTGTAGTGCATTTTAGATAGGCAAAGTGAACAGAATTTGCATTTTCAATGCAAGTATCTAAGGAAAGTAGGGGAGTGCTTTCTGTTGGGACTCCAGATGGAGACAATCTGATGTGGCATGCAGAAAAATGTATAGGACTTTCAGCTGTTCGCAATGACAGCCAGCTTATTTGATGGTTTGTGTGATGGTATCCTCCATTCTAGAGTTCTCTGGTTAGTCCTGGTGCTTTTAACACATTCATCACAAGTTTCAGTATGTTTGCCAGTCTGTCCCTTTGAGAGGTCCAGGGCTAGAATAGTTGAAGAACAGTGAAACTGATGGGGGGGCAAATCAGACCAGAACAGAAAGGCATGCTATCAGGAGGCTTGTGTGATCACGCCTCCAGCAAGTTTAAATTATTGATATTTGATAATGGATAACAAGACAGGTTTTACCCCACTGTTAATCTTTGTTAGAATGATGATAATGTCTGAAATCTCCTGGCTTTGCTTTCCACAGAGATTCAGGACACGCTGCAGGTATACGTTAGTCAGTTAAAAAAGCTAACTGCAGAAACCCCATCTCTGCCTTGGACCATCTGTTCAGCTCAGAGATGTGTGTAAGTATATGAGGAATCATGGCAGTAATTATGATTACTACCAGGTGATCCATCTAATGTAGTGGAAGGTACTTGGGAGGCAGAGAGGGTAGAAGGAAAATTCTCAGTAAAAACAACACCTGCTTCTGCCTGCAGTACTTTGATCTGTGGCTTTCTTCATGGTGTCTCTGCTTCTACTTAATTATGGCTATAATGAAGGAACAGGGGTCAGTGGCAAGTGTTCTGAAAATTCAGTTTGCTCACAGAAACTACTCACGGGTGCTCCATTCACAGTTTCATATCTGAGCCAAATGCATCTTTGGCTTCAGGTCTTTCTTCTGTAAAACTCTGTAGGCAATCAGTTGTCATCAAAGCTCTAAGAATTTGAGAACATTTTGAGTTCCTGATCTTGAAGGTTAGTGTTCCTGATACTTCTGCCTCTGTCAGCTCCTTGGACATAAATGTCTTGCTCTAAGTTCTGTTTATCACAAATGCTTTTCAAGGTCTTCTACAAAAAGGATTTTTATTAAACAGGCTTTCTTCTTCTTTTCCTTTGATGGCTGCTGTGAAGAGAAAACTGACTGATCTTCAGCAAAGCCCAGTATTTTAGTACACCAAACACTGAGAGCTTGGAGGCTAAGGTCAGACCATTTTTTTTCTCAGCGCATGCTATTCAGATACACATCTCTTGAAAACGGCTGGAATTTAGTCTTTCTCCCTCTGTTTGATGAAATGAAAACCTTTTAAGTGATAAACGAAAGATCAACTTATACCCAAATAGCCAATACCTTAGAGGTTAAGGCACTCGCTGGGGACAAGGGAAGCAGAGACTTGAAAATTGTCCCAGCATGTAACAGAATGACATAACAACAAAGGAGGTTTTATTATATTTAAAGCTAGCTGATATTTCACACACTTCTCTCTAATCTTTCCTAGCTGAAAATCTATTTTGCAGCATGTTAACAAAAAGTGATGTTCAACCAGGAATGCCACATGGAACTTCTTCCTTTCCACCTTTGCAGGACTTTGTCCTGTAGCCCAGGGCAGTGCCCTGGACACGACTGTATTACATGTTGTGGGGAGACGGATTTCTGTCTCATTTGAGATTTTGCTCTTACTGAAAATTCCCACTATATTGTTAAGTAAGATTCAGGGTTCTGAAAGTAAATAATTCACATGAAATGTTTAAACAATATTTTGTTCTTTTCATGACCCACAATTAACTTTTCTTTGAATCACACTGCATGCCTTTCAGATTTTTCAAAGCATGTGTGTTTCAATGTATATCTTTTGTCTGCACTTACTCTAAATGAAGTTTAGCTTAGATAGTTCTAGCTATGGCAAAGGCCTGGGTATTAGAATACCTACATCATATCTGAACCTACCTTTCCTGATAGATCAGTTTTGACCAGACCTGCCTATCTCCAAAGAACAGTGCCATAATCAACTAATGAATAAATAAGCAAATAAGTAATTTGTCGTGTGCTGTCCAAACAGAACACGTGCCCACAATTCCAATGCCTTCTTGGGGGGGGGGCGGGGGGTGCGGGAGTCATGCCAAACCAGTATGTGCCCCTCAGCCTTGATTTTTCTTTCTGTGGTCTCTACTTTTAACAAATTGAATAGTCGTTATGAATACAATACTACCATCAGAACCCCATATGTGCACCTGCCCATAAAGGGCACACATTACTATAACCTCCTCTTTCACACTCGCTTCTATTACTGGGTTGTCGTTCGGATGTTTTGTATTGCATCTAGATTGTTATATAATAAATTTGTTGAGAGACACCGTATCTGACAAACCTCTAGTAGCAGCTTTTAATGGTCTGTAAGACTAAAGAGTATGTTTTTTTACTAAAAGAAACTGATTCTGCATCAGCATGTAGAAATTTGAAATATACAGTCTTACCCTTGCAAATACAAGTATGCCTATGTGTTGCATGTATTTATATTGGCAGGCAGAAATCTGAGTAAAATGTTCCAGTTTTACTGTTGTTCCCTGACTCATATCCTACAAAATTTGACAAGATGAGTGATTTTGCCTTTTCAGCACATCTTTCTTTACCAGTGGTTGATACTGAATGAGGTATGGTCAGCAGGAAGTCAAGTCTGGAAAGAAAGATGAGCATAATAACATATTAATGGTCAATCTGCCTGGTCGATCTGGTCTCTGAGGCGAGACCGAGCCACTGTACCTTGGGACTCCCATGTGGGCTGCCCTGCTTGGCCACCTTCCAGTCATAAGCATCGGCGGACAGCACTGGGATCATTTCAAGCTTAGAATCACTCTTCCCAGTCTTAATTTATAATTTACTTGATTTTAAGTTATAAGTTTTAAGTTATTCACTTTAGTAGCCAATCAAAAGTACTATTCTATTCTATTCTATTGCCTTACATCCTGGATAGCTGAAGGGGTACATGTGTACACTTTGCCTGTCTCCTGCATGTGAGATTTCTTGAAGAATCCAAATCATGTGCCTTAGAATACCTATCATTTTTCTAAAAAATATTGCATAAACAATTTTTTTCATTTAAGGGCTGGGAGCAGGCGAGTGAAGAGTCCAGTAATAAACATTAGCAATAGGTTTTTTTTTTCCAAGGGTGGTGTCTTTGAAATGTCAGGAAAAGGAGACCTTCCTGCTTTGCAGTTTTTAATGACCATTGCTTTGTTTTTCAAGTCTCTGTTGTGGCATTTTCTATTTCACCGCAGAACTCTTGCAGCTTTTCATTGAAATTTTAACAGCGTGGCTGACAGATGCCCATAGAAAAGATATGCAAAATTTTTTAAGCTGTACTGTTTGTAGGAAATACTCACTGGCAGCCACGCTATTTTTAGCGCTAGTGCTCCAGCTGAGACTTTGCTGTGTTTGTTCAATGCTTAATTGTCTAATAAAAATCTACACTAAATTTAATAACTTGGGAAGTAGTGCATGATGGAGGAATTCTTGAATTGTTTTGATATGAAAACAACAGATGTAGAATTCTAAGTATCCATTTAATAAACACAAATTTAGAGTGAATTTATTGTCTATGGAGGCAAAGGTTAGATGGACCCTTCAGCAGGAGCACAGTGTCAGCAGTGTCTCGAGCTCCTTCTTTTCCACTTACAGTGCTGGTGGTGCCACACTGACCTACACCATCTCGTTTAGAACTATGTCAGAAATGCAGAAACATCAAAACTTAGTATTTTCTGTGACAAATGTGTCAACTCCTACTGGATTCAAAATTAATCAAGGTTTAAAACTTCCCAATAGGAGCCACTGGAAACACCAGAGTAAATCTCCAAGCAGCACTGGCCCTTCTGGTATTTGCATAGTAAGCTAGAAACCCACATGTAGTAAGATTTACAAATATCCCATCCCATCTTGCTGTCATCAGTAGTGGAAGGAAGAGCCTCTATTTCCAAACACACAGACTTCCTGATAAGCCATGTTGTGTGTAACCACTGGTCCGTGCTGCCATTTAGTGTCTGGAGCTACGGTGCAGTTAAACCATAATATTATGCCCAACATGCGATGTTAACAAACTGTGGGGTGGTTTTTGGAGTGTGTTTGGGATTTGGGGGACCAGTCACTTCATTTGCTTGTGGCAGTATGAGGTAACACCTTACTGTTTATTTACTTTTCACCTGTCCTCTTAATGACAATATCCTGCATTTCTGAGAGCTCTTTATTTCCCTCCTCCTTTGAATTCCAGGTGTTGTAACTTCTGTCAGACTTTAAGAGGAACGTTGCAGAGGAGGTGATTTAAGACTTGCTGGATATGGAGTTTTGATAGTGAGACACTAAAGGGGTAGGGGAAGGAAGGGAAGGAGAAGAAAGACAGGAGAACTGTAGGGAGTAATGTGGAACGTGGGGGAAGGCTCATGCAGGACAACACAGCCACCTTGATTCAGTGTCAGCAGCTGTAGCTGTGTATGTGGGCTGAGGCAGGGGCAGCGAGCTTTGCAAGTCAGATAAACAGCTTGAAAAGAAGCAGATTTGACTAAAGAACCCAGAATCTTGATGAAATTGGACAACGGGGAAGGTGTATGTGTCTGCTGATACCTTTAGTGTGGGCTATATGTCCCTTGTGGTGTTTGTGGCACTAACCAAACCAGTAAATGTCTTCTGAATATCTTCGTGCATAATCAAAACACTACCTTATAACAATTGTTTGATTTTCTTTAGCATGTTTATAAGAACTGCAAATACTTTGTGGACTTGAAAGAAGCCTTAGGTAGATGCATTCTTATTTAACCGGTGAGGTGTCCAGAGATAACTTGCAGGAAATCCCATGCATGGTCAATGACAGAGTAATGGCACAAACTCCAGTAGCTCTGTATTCTTGTCTGAGACTTTCCTTTTGCCCCAAGATAGGAAGAGAACTCGGGAGTTTTGACTCTCATGTTCTTTCTCTAAAATCTTGACCATAGTCCCATACCTGAATGTCCCATGGTCCCAGCAGCTGCACCTTTAAGAGGTAACTAAATATAGCAACAGTCTTGATAAAATTGTGAGAATTGTCAATACTGCTTAAGAGTAACTTGGGAAATTACTATCCAAGGAACAGCTCATTTAATGCTGTGACAGAAATTTGGAAATTGTACCAGCAACTTTCAGGCAACTTGAAGATTGACTGTTGTCTCTTTTTGCACATCTTTTGCTTATCTCTGTTTTAAGTCCTTTCCTTCTGGTAGTTACCTCACTTTCCCCTAACAGCATTGCTAAGAGGGACTGATTACTCTGAAAGGAAATAAGTAGCAGAGTTGCTCCCAAGTAATGCAGAGTGAGTTTTTATCTAAAAGCCATAGGTAATAAAGGAGAAAGAGGTTAAAACCCCTGGTCTGAGTCCAAAAAAGAATTGCTTCCAAAAGCGTGCTTAGAGGGGTTTCAGCAGGCTTTGCATGATCTCTTATGTATTAGAGTAAGTTTGTCTCCTTACAGCTGTGGCAGTCCAAACAATTTAGACACAGAGCTGCCTTTTAAAGCTTTTAAACCTATATTTCCCTTGAAGGTCTTCTAGTGTGCCACTAATCCCTTAAGTTATTGCACTGAAGGCACTCTATAATCCTTTAATTTACTTTGCTCTCAACAGAGCCGGGAACGAGCTGGGTCACTTTCCATATTTGGGCATTATCAGTTTTGCTTTTTTTCAACTCAGACACTAGCTGAAGGTAGTTTGCTTTCCTTTTAAACACTGCAGAGAATATTTTAAACTTAGATGTTAATTGCTTGTGTGTTTGTGTATATGTGTATTAAAAAAGGTACACAAACCCCAGAACTTTCTTACTCATTTCACTGTTTTATACAGCCTTAGGGTCAGGCTTTTAAACTGAGTTTCCTCAGGCCCCTTTGGAAATCAGCGTATGTAAAACTTGATGGCTTTTTGAAATCTGTGAATTCATACCCAATATAGGGCTGGTGAGGGTCAAGAAACAGTGTCAGCCACAGGTAATTTCTGGAAGCCTCATCTCCCCAGACCTACAGGAGACAAAGCTTCTGACTAAATTTCTTTGGTGGTGCTGAAGGTAAAGCTTTATGGTGATGAGTAACACTAGGCAAGTGTTATGCTTTTTTTTAATATGCAGAAATACTATAAAAGGCTGTCTAGAGCAACACATTGGTTCCTGAATTTGGAAGGTTTGTCCTGTCCATTGCTTCTTGCTTGCATGAGGGACACAAATTTTTCATTGTAGGTTCTTGAGAGCTAGGCTGGGAGTCCTGCTCTGCTCTCGCAGGTTCGTTTATGAATACTGGCTACTCAGCATTACTTCAGAAGTTCATTTTAAGCTGAGCATTGAAGCATTCACTTTGGGGAAAAACATGCCCTGCAATTGTATAGACTTTGAGAAACATTGACAAGAATAAAGACGGCCAAAGTTTTGCTTCATTAACATTTACACTGAAAAAGGAATCCTCAAATGCTGAGCACTTAATGTTTCTTTTTGAAGAAACCAATTTATTTGAAGTGCAAGTTTCTTTTGTACATTATGTGCTCACATTTTTGATTTCTTACAGCACTTCTGCATCAGTGAATTTCTTGTAGAGTCGGAGATCAAGCCTGGGCTTGTTCTGAAATATCCAAATGTGGTAATAGGTGGACTGTTGTAAAATTTGGCATCTGGAGTTAAATTACAGGATGCTTCTTAAGCTTCTTGGTTACTATAGGAACAAGTAATAGTCATCCTTCATGATTAAGCAGTGTCCATGGTAACCAAACCAGCAAGTTTTAAATGAAAGATATTTTTCCTTTACATTTTTAGCAGTCAAAGGTTAACAGTTATTACCTTTATACCCTTAGATGGGAACAAATTCTGATCTGGCTGGCGTATTTAAAGTGAGAACATTTGGTGTTCATTTACATAACTTTACTTCTAGGACCAGCTGAATGTTGGGTGAATACCAAGATAAAATTTCTGAGAGTGGGGTGTAGTGCATTAATCTCCCCAGGAAGAATGAATGCTATTCACAACGTGCTAAATTGTTCTGCAGCATTGCAGTGTGTTGCCAAACAGCTACTGTATTGCTCCTTGGAGTGACTGCGGTTCAGCAGTGGAGGAAGGAATCCCTACGTATACCCTGCATGTTCTTTAGGACGGAAAATGCAAGTGTCAGTGTTAGTGTAGATAAGAACATCCTCCTGCTCCCTCCCACTTCAAAAATAGGATGGGAAATGTACCAGTGAATATAGCCCTGCTAGATCCCTTTTTGTAATCTACGACACATTTTTGTTTGTAGGTAAACAGTGGGTATCACTTTAAAAAGCATGGCAACACAATCACAAAGCTAGCACAATTGCTATAGATTAGTTGCATTAAGGAATATAGTAGTTTGGTGGTTTCTTTATGTCCATCTGCAGCACACCATTATTTATATGAAATAAGAAAACATGACTGCTTTTTAATGTTTTCTTTCCTATCTCTTTCATTGGCACTGGCAATGTTTGCTTGAAAACAAAAAGTGAGCCTGTGAAGCTGACACCTGCAAGTATGTTTTCAGAGCATGTATATGTAAGAGAAGCAGAAATACTCACCTGTCCCCAAAGGAAATAGAAGTATCAGTCACAATAAATTAGGATTTACATTCCACACTTAGGAATTGTGGAATGTAAAATGATTGCTTAAAAGAGTCTGAATAGCTAGAAGAAAGACGTATGAGTAACAGTAGTAAGGACAAGAAGTATTTTCAGCAATATTCTGGGTATGTAGGCACATAGGTAGATTGCCAATGTGTTGCAAACGCACTGTATGCTAACATACATGTGTGTGCATACACTCCCACGTCCACACACAAGCAAATGCAGAACATTTGTGTAAGCACTCACCTTTAAAAAACAATCAGGTTGGCAGAGAAGGTGACACTCTTTTTGTAAGCATTATCTTGTATCTAATGCATATTAAAATGAAGGAGACTTGTTCTATTTGGCAGGGGAACTCCTAGGCCTCCTGCATAAACATTTGGAAAAACAGAAAAAAATTCTCAGCTATCTCTAACGCTATTCCGAATCCTAACCCTTCATAATTTTAACTGGAGGAAGAACAGTGTTTTCAGACTTTCCTGTCACTGCTGCTTTTTAATGCTGTCTTTGAGTTGCTTCATCAGAAGAGATACTAAATTTTGTCCAGTAGGTACCAAAAATTACTGCTATCCAGTTAGTTAAAATCCGTTATCCTTCTATAAGTGTTTCCAATGAAACTGTATCCCAAATAGCCAGTGTTAAATCCCAACCTTCTGCTTTCTTGAACAATATTAAAGTTCCTTCAATGTTAAGGCAATCTAACTTGGATTAATTGGCTCTGGGCATTAAGACTCTTTCAGGCTGATGTAAAAGCTGCATGTACTATGTGAATTTCAAATCTTAATGTTTGGTCTATTATGCAGATGGATGTGAATAGAGATATGTATGTGACCCCATTTATCTCTCTAATGAAGTGCCATCAATAGAACATCTGTTTCTTTGCCATAGAAGATGAAACCTCTGATGAATCATGCTTATAAATTAAGTATTTATTTATTTAATTTGCATTTTGCCAGTACAGACCTGTTACAGCAGCCACCACGCACGACTGGAAAAATGGCCTAGTAATTAAACTGCGCAAAGTTTTAATTTATACGGTGCTGCTACTCCACACACAAAGTAAACCGTTCTGAACTGGTTTGTAGTTCACCTGTCCAAGTCAGCTCTTAAGAAAGCCCCAAACCAAACGTAAGAACGCTTCGCCAGTGAGACAAACCTCATTGATGGGAGACAAAAACAAGGCTGTGATCTGGATGGGTGTCTCCCGTCTCACTGGGGGTCCCCCTGCGGCACTATGTGCCTCTCTGCTTTTTAGTTCTCTCTGAAGTTGGAAGCGAAGAGGGCCAACGTGCTGCAACGCAATCTGTTCTTGTGAGATTTCCAACTCCCCTTTGCAATCCCGGGAGCTTTAATGAAATGGGAGGCCTGGCACGACCTGCATCAGCTGTTCTGAAATCGCAGAGGGAGCCTTCGCTGCAGGAGGGACAGTCCGTTCTCCAGCCGCTCTGCGGCAGGGATCCCGCGACGTTAGCGAAAGGTCCACGCGAGACCGTCTGCCAGGCGTCTGTGGCCCTCGGCCACCACGCGCTGATGGCCGTCGCGTGTTGGGCCAGCAGTCTGCAGAGGCAGCTGGCCCCTGACGGTGCTTCAGGCCGTTGGGGCTGCTGGCGGTCTCGAGTGGAAGAGGGCTGTGTTCTCCACACCCTGTCCCAGACGCTGTGGAGAGGTGGGAGAGTTTAAATCCGCAGTGACCGAGATTACAGAGCACAGAAGTTTCTCTGTTGCCTTAGATTGCCTCAGTGAATAGGCAGCCATGCTGATGAAGCGCTGCACAAAAGCAGCACGGGAACAGCGTTGAATCTTTGCAGAAATGTTAAGCATGATGGATGAGCCTAATTTAAACCTCCCCAGAGCTGACTTCTTGTTCTCCAGACTCCATGTTGCTTGTCTTTATCATCACATAGGAGGAAGCTTATGTTCTACTTCGCTTTATCATCCTTTCCAGTTTAACCAGGGTATTAGCAGTCTCCACAATCTGGTCCCCAGCCAGGCTAGAATTTCATCTTTTTCTGATGTCTTTTTTAAGTCTGTGCTTGATTTCAATTTTACCCTGGAGAAAAGGTTCCTAATGATATGCCGTTAGCAAAAGACGAATTTCTTCGTTCTCTAGACATCATACCAAAGAAAGATAAATATCATACATATTTTATTTCAGAGACTGATAAATAAAGAATAAAAATACCAAATACATATATATAAATATCTAATTAAAAAATACCAGACAGTAAAATGGAGTTTGTAATAAAGGCTGCTCAATCAGCATGATTTGCTATTTATTTTTAGAAAGGGTTTCAATTTTCTGGATGCCTTGTAGTCTCTCCCTGTCATCACCCTGGCACCAGGTCTGGGGACCTGCAGCTATGTCTTTCTTTTGGACGTGGATCCGCTTTTTCAGTTTTGTAGTACAGAGAAGTTAGCATGTATATTTTCAGACTCCTCATGTTGAGAATTACCTGAGCTTTCCTTTCCCATTAGTGCTATTTTCTTCTTTCTTTTTTGCCCTCTGGGAGTATCTTTTTCTTGACAAATACGACTAATCTGTCTCCTCAGGTAGAGAATATATTCCCCATCAATTTCTATGAGGGCAGAATTTGCCTTAGATATCTGTCACTAACCTACAAGAAGGAAGGCAGTAAGTACACGGACGGTGCCGGCATCTGCAGCGGGGACGTGAACTGCCCCGAGGAGAGGTGTTGGCTGGCTGAACTCAGCTAAACAAGCGGACGGACAACACCGGAGAGATCCCACAGCCCTGCTGTCCGTGTCAGAAGCAGATTTCTCCCAGGCAGCGCAGATCTCCCCTGTCCTCTCGCTGGGTCAGTGCTCTGGGTTGGGTTGGCCAGGGAAGGGGCTTCAGCTCCCTCTAGTGAGGCAGCTGGATTTCTGCTCTATCAGAGCAAAACTCCATGTACCCCACTGCTGGGTGATAACAGAAACACAGTTTATTCCAGCTTTGAATGCTGGATGGCCTAACTGAGCTTTCCAGGAGAGAAGAGGCTGCAACACTGGGCAGCCAAAGCCCACAGAAAGACGCGAGAAAAGGGGCAGTAAGTCCCTTTGCTGCTTGCGTGCATCAAAAAGCACCTTGGCATGCTGCTGGGAAAAGAATTCTCTTACTGGGTAATATTAGAGAAAAGAGAGGAATAGATACATATCAAGTACACAGAAAAATAGCACAGCTTTTTTCAGTACTAGATTCGAGAGCCATTAATAGCACTTGCTCAGGAGCAGTATGAGGAATATTAAATACTACACAGTACACGATATCTGGGAACCTGACACAGAGATGATATGAGATCCATTAAAGTGCACAGCGTGCTATGGCAAAGGTCAATGTCACTTCAAATCATTATTTAACGAAGAAAAAGCTCTTCTTCCAGAAGATCTTAGTCCCACTTTGAGAGAAGATGGTCATACTTTTAGCTGGTGGGAAGCAGTGTGGTCTGATGTTTTCTGTGAGTTGAATTGTTTTTTGTTTTCCAGCCAGTTCTAATAAGGCTCTTCAGTTCACACAGCTGTCCCAGCCACCATTCTCGTAGCTGCAGAGGATCGTATGGCTCTGAGTGGTGCTTCAGGTGCCTTTTTATGCTTTCAGGCAGGGCCACAGTTGAGTCAGAGATGCCATTCCCCCTGCTAAGCTGAATTTAGTGGGGTTTGTAATACTTAAGTCATCTGTGAGGGAAAAAAAGGTAATGGTAAGAAGCTAGATCTGTTTGGTGTAGTCACTGTGGATAGCATTAGCTATAGGCATACAACCAGCCTCTAACTGTTTAATTCTAAATATTTTGTGCCAGAGTGTAGCACAAAAGGCAAGTAATGATTCCAGTTTATTTTTTTGTTTTGTATGTAAATGGTTAGATAAGTGAAGGGTTTTTTTACAAGCTATAGTTGTGTAAAGAGTATCCCTAATTCTCTGAAAAGGTAGTGAGAGCATGAGAAAATGGGAAACTATTTCTGCTTAGAACATTAAATGAGCAGGGAGTAAATCACTGATTCTGATGTAGAAGAGTTGTGGGTACAGCCAGTGGGATTGCAGAAGTGTATTTAAGCTAGAGATTCTAGATGCAAAGAGAAATAATTTTATTCTAACATAAAAAGTGGTGGTGACACAAGCTTTCATTAGCCTAGAGAACACTCTGAGTGTTCATTAGCTTTGGTTTTAGATGAGTCTGATTTTTCAGAGGGCAGCATTACCTGCCCTAAACTTTTGCTTCACGACAATTTTTATTTAAAAGTCAATTTTATTGCCTAATAAAGGTTTGACTTTTAATTAATTTTGCGTGGCATAATGGTTATAATATTGCTGTAAGGGATCAACTGGAATTCACTGAGGGATCAGCAGGGCATTGGGCGACAGGTTCCAATAAATAGTTCTCCGGGTAATTGAACAATGAAACTGGCCTTGCAGCTGTATTTCTAGTCCAGCTGCTGGGAGCAGGAAGAGAGTGTTAGCAAGGGCATTCATAACCTTTCAGTGGTTCGTAACTGACCTTTGTCCACGGGAAATCAGACGTTTTTGCATCTCTGCTTCCCATTCAAAGTTATTCATGCCTCGTGAAGGGCAAAGTTGGCTTAACTCAGTAGTTATTATTTTCTGTTGTTGTTTATTCCCAGGGTAATATTCCACTTCTAAAAAGTGCCCCTATTCTAACAGCAGCTTCTAAAGACCCCTTTGGATTCAGATTAAAGAGCCATCTTTCCTCCTGGACTCATGTGGCCACCTAAAGCTATCTGAAATGTAGATTTTTCTGCAGCCTCTCCTGAGTATTCGGAATCACACAGGCACTACAAATATCTCGTCTCCAGGGATTGTTTTTAATTCATTAATGCTACTGTGAGCCGTGTTAAATAAATCACTTCTGTCACTATGTGCCTCCTCCTCTCCTTGGTTGCGTTTGTAGTAAGGAGTTATTAGATAATGCAGAAATTAGAGGAATAACACCTAAATTCATTAAGCAATAAAATTAATTCACGGAGTGTAATTGTATGAGCAGGAGACCGGTAATTCCTGTTCCCTCTGGTTTCACAGAAACTCCACCCTGGTAAGCTCTCTGGGGCACCCTGGAGATGTCAAGCACCAAACCAATGGGGCAGGACAGGGAGGAGCACCCCTTCATTGGCAGATCACTCCGAAGGTTAATTATTCGGGAGCCAGTCTGACCTCTCCCGGGGCTGCCTGTAGGAGCTTTTCCACCAGCTTTTGGTTCTGACGAACTCTTAGTTTTCTGCATTACCTCCAGACGGTCTGGTGAAGTTTTATTGTCCTCTAAAGTCTCCTTTCCCTAAAGCACGTCACTGCGGTGCGGTGCAGGAACCTGGCCTCCTGCCGTGTCTCCCCAGCGCTGCTGGCTCGCCTGGCATTCCAGTCATACTTCTCTTTCTTGCTGCCTCTGATGAAGTCATCATCTCTACTTCTCTTATTCCTGGCTTGTTCGGAGTGCCATGGCATGTGCGTTGCTGACAAGCACGGCTTCCTTTTGGTGAGTTTGAGGGAGACGTTTTCTGGTTGCTGCCTTCTCTGACGATCGTTCAGATTTGTACCTCCCTTTCTTGTTTGGAGTTGGAACGGTTTCCTATCAGAAAATCAACTTGCTGGGAAGTGCCTGCTTGTTAGTTATTCCTTCCAGCTGGTTCTCTTTGCTTTTGTTCGTACTGTGTCTTCCACTGGCTGATCCCTGGAATTGTGTGTGAGAGGAGATCAGGAGAGGGGGAGAGCGTGAAGAGAGATGAACAAACAGGAGTTAATGTATTTCGTTCCCACAAATGAGAGCATAATCCTGATGATCTCTTGGACTAGCTGTGATTCACAAGAGCAGGTAATGCAAATGTAAAAACATCTCACTTGCTAAGTGAAAAGTAAACAGTATTAATATTTGTTCATGTGTTTGTTACACATAATGACCTGCTCTGTGGCAGTGTCTGAGAAGTTGCAACAAAGAAGGCAGTGATGTTGAGTGGGTTAAACAAGAGCTTGGGTGCCAGGAGTTCCTCACAGTCTGTTCTGCTGATGTCCTGGAAGCCTTGGGGGGACTGCTACGCTGCTCTGTAACTATTCTGCAGCATGAAGAACAGGCATAGAAGAGTGTAGTAAGGCTTAATTATTCTGGCAATTCAAATGCCTTGAATTAGTTAACAAATCAAATGTGTTTATTACTGTACAGAAACAGTTTCAGAAATATTCATAAGCCCTAGGTCCTAAATTAATGTGCAGTGTTTACAGTGCTATGTGTCCTGTTGGCAGTGAACTCAGTGGGATACTTTCAACTTAAAAAAAATCCTGGTGCAGTACACACCAAGCAGCACTTTGGACCCAGCTATGTGTGATAACCCGGGAGAGGTTTCAGGGGGTTGATAAAGTCAAGGAAGTTTCTCTTTGAAGATCTTATCCTGCACTGGGGAAAACCCAAAACATTGCAGCCTTCTCTAAATATTTGGAACAGCAGGAAGCACTTTTGTTTGTTTCTTCTTGCTTCTGTGATTGTGTAAGGTGAACGTGCCCCAACCCAGCATCAGACTGTGGCAGACATTGAGCAGTGCTGCTTATGGGGAGATTAAGTACATGTTCCTGAAAAAGAACTGGGAGGGACCACAGCAGCACGGTTCGACAGCACGCAGGGTGAAAGTAAAACAGCGTTGAGTAGAAATGGCCAGTTATCATTGGGCAAGCTTAGAAAAGTACAGGAAAAATGCTGTCAACAATGAGGAGAAAATTAGATGAGGAATTTCCATCAGAATGGCCACAGTCCTCCTCAGAGTGACTTATGAACCTTTTCCAGTCCAATTTTGAGATTTTTAAGAGCTTCTAAAGGGCCAGGTAATATACTTAGGTGGGCCTGCCTGATTCAGCTGTCCAACAGTAATTAGACAGCTTCATATTGCTCATCTGTATCTATATCCCATCCTTTATTTGGGTATTGCATTGTGGGCTGGTGGAAATTGCGGAGAATCAGAAAGCAATCCCTTTCTGTGGGCATCTGTTTCTGCCCACTGGCATCTCTGCTGCTGGGTAATGTGGCTTTCCTCACTACACCCAAGGAATCCATTTTCAGATCCAGTATGCCTGCACTATAATCCTCATTTAATAGACTGTTACTTCAGTGATTTTCAAGCCTCTGTGTCATAAAAGAAAGATTTGGGGGTTTTAAGTTCATAACAAGTTGAGGACTTTGGGAGAGCAAATAGTGTCCTGAGATACTGTGTGTCTAAGTCCTCAGATCAAATCTGATGTAGAGCAAATAAATGGACAAATGAAGGTATAATCCTGGAATTTCTATGAGCTAAGGGATAGTATTAAGCTAACAGAGAAATTCACTGTCTAGTGAGGATGTTATCTCGTAATACTAAGTGCTTCTGGAAATGTCATTCCGTGGTTAGCTGCCTGCAGTAATACTATTCCTCATTCTGGAATGCTTTATCCTGGGGTACAAAATGGATGGCACACATTCATTAATGAAACCTTGCAGTGTTCCCATGGGATTTTCAAGGTTTTTATCAATTATGAATCTGATGAGAAGCATTAAAATGTCCAAGGGTCACACTGTGGGTCTGTAACAGAGGTCAGTGGAGGACCCTGGACTCTTTGTGCTATTGAGAGGGGTCACAGAACTGCCGCAGAGTCTGTCCAGCCAGAAACGGAGTGGAAGTTCGGGAGAGCAGGGAGATGCGTTAGAGGTTGCGAAGAGAAGGCTGAAGTCAGATACTGAATCTGATCTCTTGTAACTTGCTTGTCTTATGCACAAGTGGGCAAATTTGTCAGAAATCACAGCAAATAAGGCTGGAAGGGATTTCGGGAGATCACCTGGTATCCATCTGCCCCAGGAGAAGGGAGGGAAGGAAGCTCATTGTACCTGAACCTTGCCTGACAGCCCATGGAAAGGTTTAAGATAGGCTTGAATATACATTTGTGTGTGTCTGTGTTAAGAGAAGACTTTTTCCAATGGCTAATCTAAATATCTTCTGCTGTAAATTAAGACATTTCTTTTTCAGCCTCTAGTGGCTATGGAGAGAGTTTTTATTATTGCCTTACAGCGACCTTTTATGCGGTGGCTGGCTGCTGCGGTGTTACTCTGGGCTTGCTTTAGCAGACATCGCAAATGCCAGTCTCTAGGCAGAGTAACCCGGCCTAAGCCTTCTCCTCTAACCCTGAAGAAATAAAAAGGGCAGTTCAAGCCTTTATGTATTCATACTATTCGCTATGTAAAACTGTTCTGCTGTACATGCCTGGTAGTTAAGAGTTACTGATTTACCTGTAAGCTATTTTTACTTCCCTTTAAAACAAACAGCTCACCCCCACCCCCACCCCAAACACCCACACCCAACCCTCTTTCTCGTTATTTCTGCTTTCTTATAAAGAGTTTTGTAATGTATCTCTCCTGGAAACCCTCCCCTCTCCAGTGATACCCACACTGCTTAAACTAAGCTAGAATGGAGATTTGACTCCAAACACTTTATGAACCATAAGCTTAAGAATAATAGGAAGCTTTAGGTCCTAAACCATCTCTGTATTTTGGTCTGGGTCAAACCGATGTGTTTTGCTGGCCCTGCCTTGGATATGTTTTAATGATGAAGTAAGAATTTAAGAGTACGGTTTGGAGCAATCAGACCCAGATATTAACCAGCCCCAGCTCATAACACACTCTCCCTTTCTCTGAAGAGGTCTGACCTGTGTGGTTGAAAGAGGAAACAGTTTGACAGATTACCAAAAGTGAGACCATTGTGCACTTTGGTCTGACAAACCACTATGGTGCAAGTCAACAGTGCTGTAACACCTCTGTGGAACAGCAAGGACTTTCCCTCTGTGCTGAAGGCGAGAGGTGTGTTGGGGCTGGGGAGCACAGCTCTGTGCCTGTGCCGCCGGCCTCTGGGGGAAATAATTTCTTGCAGCTGCTTTTCACGTAATCCCATCGTTCCTGTTTTCCCACCACGTATATGAGAAATGCTTTGAACAACGTTTATTTTTCTGGTCATTAAGAAAATGCAAAGCAGCTTCTTCAGTTGTCTTGTCATCTTGAACTCACTTTCAAAATGCTGTAATCAAGTAGTTTCTTTATGACAGTCCAAAAAAAGAAGGCTGCTGTTCAGAGGAACAGGGTGGGATCCTCAGTGTGAAATGAGATGACACCAAAGGACTTGGTTGCCTCCTTGAGATTCAAAGTGCAGAATTCTGCAAACAAAGTGGCCAAGATGTTAGAAGGCTTGTCTGGAAGTTGTGAAAGCAATGAACTGGCTGATTTTGGCTGACTGGCTCTCATACAGGTTACGTGGCCACTGGTGAGGAATTATGGGCAGGATTTGCAACCAAGGAAGGTGATGCTAAACAGGCATTTCACCCAGTCCATGCGTGGAATCTCACAATCTGTCCTTCTGGAATAGTTTAAGATACATCTCAGGAATTGTTGAGTGGAATTGCAGGTATTGGTTGTTTCTTACAGATCCCAGGTGACTGCAGTCTTTGGCAAGGGGAGAACCTTGCTAAGGGGACAGCCCTCCTTGCTAAGACCTGATGGCAGCAAATTGCAGATTGCAGAGGCTGAGAATTGGCAAACAAACCACCTCTAAGTTACACTAGTTACGAGAACATTGTTGTCTGAGACATTCTGAAGTATAGGTTGTTCCATCTTTAGATTTCTTTGCATACTAATTTGTAGAAGCCTCCCTCTAGCAGAGTCTACCATCTGATTTCCTTTTGCAGCAGGTATTCTTCTTCAGGCCACCTCTCATTCCCAACCAAGAATCCTAGCAATGATGTAATACTCATTGGCACACCTGTTGCCTGTGAAATTGTGTATTAGAAGGAGTTCCCCCGATGTTTATTTCAGCTCCATTTTTTAAATTTATTTTTATGCTCATAATTTTTAAAAAGAGAAAAACAACTGTGTGAAAAATCTGCTTTTCAGTGTCATTCTGAAAGTATTGTCGGTTTGCTGTTGTCTTTGCTTGGATTTCATATGTTTTAGTAACTAACTCAGTGTTACATATCCAGACTGTCTTTCAAAAGTTACAGGGATTTCTATAGATCAGAAGGGTTTGTTGATAAAGTGACATGAAGGACAGAAAATATTTGTGGAAAAGAAGCCTAGAGAAAGGGAGAAATTCAGTTAACAAAAGTCCAACCCAGTGGATGTGGATAAATAAAAGAGTAGAGAAGATTCTGGTGCCTGGGAGAATAAGAAGTATGAGTTTCATTCATCTTCTCCAAAGCTTACACTATTCTGTATTCAGAAGACCGTGATTTGATGGCAGTGGACAATATTTTTATATGAATTAGTGTGTGGCCAAAAAAAAAAAAAAAGCCACAAGAAGACAGTTTTTGACAAAAGCCTTTCCCCAGCTTGCACCTTACCAATGTATTTATATACCACCTGATATTTGTTTAATTTTTGTACCTATTTGGAGAATTTTTAAACAGTTTTGGGTTGATTTTGAACATAAAAATTCTTCATGTCCCCAAAAGTCTGGCTGTGAGTGAAAATTGTGGAGTTCCCACTCTTGGATGTGGTCAGTACCACTGCAGGGCAGGGACCAGCAAAAAAGAAGCACTCAGCTCAGAAGAATCCCATGTGCTTACTTTCAAAGGAGCAGCAAAGTAACTGGTGTTTGAAAATGAACTACTCACTGCTAGGAGACTTACTCAGTCCTTTGTTTCATACTCCGGACACTTTATATGGGCTTAAACTCTGCTCATAAACATGATTGGGCTGTTACTTGTAACCTGCTTGCTTTGCTGTAGAGATCGATATAAAGACATTTTCTTAACCTGCAAAGCCACGTGCAGATCTCTGACCCACGTAGATTCATACAGAAGACTGTGCAGGAGCCTCCTCGGCTCCTGGAGAGCCGCAGCTCTGTTTGAGGAGGAGGAGGAGGATTCTTCTGCCCTTGTCTCATGTGTCCACTCCTGAGAACACTGTAGTCCGGACACCTGAATTTTTTCCTTGAATTTATCACTAACTGCCTACATGATCATGACCACAGGCCTTGCCCATTTTCTAGACTTCCTGAAGAACAGAATGGAGATGACACAGCTCTGCCTTTGGGGTGATGGAAATGCTTGGCTAATAAGGACTCCGGAATGGTTTGAGAAGGGAAGATTATTACAAGGTCTGAGCACCACTGAATGGCAGCTTGGAAATAGGTCTATTTTTATGAGCTCCGTGGTGCTTTCAAAGAGGGTTTGTGAGCTGAGGAAACACCACCTCATAATGCTGTTGCTGACCTTACCTAATACCTTTCTAAATCTTCTCAGTGTTAGGCATATTTGTTAATTTAGCCTTTTCAGCCCTCTCCCTTCCTCACCAGCAGGGAAAGAGGTAAGTATTCCTATCCACATTTTATACCTTAGCAAATGCAGGATTTAGTAATTTTTTCCTAGTTACAAAGCAAATTGCTAGAGGAATTAGAGAGGGAACTTAAGCATCCTGTGCCTGTAACCCCATTAGCAGTTTCCCTTAGGAGTATGAAGTCCACAAGTGCATGGATCTGTACTTTGCATATAATTCTCACTCAGCTCAATACATTTTCTGTTTACCCATCTGCAGACTGGAAATAATGATAATGCCAACCTGTCAGGCATTATCTGAAGCTTACAGTTGTATAAAAAATGCTAATTGTTGAAGGTGAAAGTCTTGCTGATTGAACATTGTTCTAGGCGGCTGTGGGAAATACGAGCGGGGTGGTTGTGTTGGCTCATTTGCAAGGGCATCTCAAAGGAAGAAGCCACATTTTGCACGGCCTGCTGATGCTCCTGGACTGTTCCTGTGCTTCTGTGTTTGTGAATGTCCTTTGTTTTCTCTACCATCCACAGAGTCCCCCCCCGAGAGGTGTGGGCAGAGGCGCAGCATGCCCAGCGGGGTCACTGAGAAGAACCCCACCATGGAGCCTGCCGCCACGACACCCTTTCGGGTCACGGTAAGTGTCTCTCCCCATCTTAATGATTGTTATGGCATCTTAATGATCATTACGCGGTTTTGCCAGAAGGGAGAGGAACTTGCTCATCCTGAGAGAAGAGGTGGTGTACGTGAAAGTAGTTGATTACTTATTTTTAAGCAAATGTGTTGTTAAATACTGTTAGCAACAAGCAACTCTAAAATATTTCTTGGTAGAGCAACAAGGTTTGAATATGAATATGGAGCAGGTGTGGGTAAGTTGTTTCACCTGGGAGACGTTCCTGGTGAATCCTAGGGCAGTGCAGTGTATTCATAGATGTATTTACTGGTCTGCAACTGTACATTACGTCCTCATGCTCCGACAGACAGAAAATCTCCTGTTGAAGAACCTGTCATTAACTAACAGGAAACCTGCCAAGCTGGTGATTCCACAGAGCCTAGAGGAGCTCCAGCAGGAGCCTAGAGGAGCTATTCACTGTTTTCCATTTCTTCGATCCTTTTGCTTTGAGATGCTCTGCTAATAACACTGTTTTGTTGTGGTAGCAGTATGTAAAGAATGAGAAGTCATTTGGGAGTGGAGCAGAGCAGCACCACTAACATGAATAACAGTGATACCAAAATCAAACAGCACAAGCAGTGTCTTGTTCCTCCATGGGGAAGGGCACTGCTGTGTCCATTTTACAGAAGGGAGCCAAAGACCCAAACAAGTCAGAGCTAGTGGTCGACTGAGAGATCTGTCGGTGCTGAGCCCCAGCTCTGTGATGCTGCAGACGACAGAGTAGTTGCCAACAGTTTCAGTGCAGTATGAGGAGGTGTGATGAGTCTAATCTCAGGACTCCCCTCTCCCTACCCTCTCCCCACTCCTACAAGGTCAGCTGTTTGGGCTGGCTCATAGCTTTAGAAGATAGTCCCTGTCATGCCTTGGAGATCAGTTCTGGAGTGAGTTAAAAGTCTTTGTTTCTTCTTTAGCTGGAATGTGCACAGGGGTATTTATCCCTGCCTCCCCGCTGATATAAGTCATCTCTCTAACATCCTGCAGGTATTAGACAGACTTCTAGAGTGGATCACAGTAATTTTTACCACAAGGGTTTTGTTATCTAAGGAATGATATCAAATCCAAGTAATTATTTAATGTAAGAGTACGCTCCACTGACAAATAAAAGCACAATGGTGTGATCAAAAAAAGTATTTTTTTGAAAGTGGGCAATAAACATGCAGCTGAGAGTAGCTGGTTTTGGTGGGTTTTTTTTCTAATGTATCATCAGCCTGGATACATCTAGACTTAATGCAATAGTCTTGGGAGGCTGGAGCTTTGTAATCAGCTGAAGTTACTAAGGTCTTTTGGGTAAATTTAGGGTAACCTCCAGTAATAGTGAGAGAGAAATCTATTTAGAGATTTAAAAAAAATAAGTACAAGCATAAAGTATACACAACTGGAGATGGATATACCCAGTATGAGCAATAGCCAAGGCAATCAGAAGGTTATATTTTCAAGAGGAAAATGCCTGCTATATGTGGATAAGAAGTTTGCACACAGGTATTTTTATTCAGGGAAGAGGCAAATGGCCTTGGAGCTGGTGTGCTTGATATATGTTTATAGGTTTTTCTCTGCAGGCCACACCTACTTTACAGGCTCACCTACTTCATAACAAACCTAGATAGGTAGAACCAGAATTTCAAAGGAAACGCAATGGTGCAATCTAAAAAAAATCTGAGCACACCCAGTTCACCTGAGAACATTTGCACTGATGAATGAATCATTGATAGCAGTTTGTCTAAGTAGTTTATTTTAGTTCTATAAATTCTAAATTTGTGAATGCGTAACATTCTCTGTGGAGCTATATCCTGTAGCCATGATATGCAAACACATGCTGAATATATGAGAGTGTGTTTTTTGGTACTGCCCTATTCGCTAAATGAAATGGGCAGAAGTGATGAAAACAGTGAGTGGATGGCAGGAGATGAGTTCTGTTTTGAAGGAGTGTGGCAAATAATGAAGACAAACAGAAAAACAATGGAATATGAGATGTCTTTAAGCATATACTGTAGGGGGATGTTTGGTTTTCTTTTTCTGGAGTTGATGAAAGTTACTCTGCTAAGAGCTCCCTGTTCTAACAGGTCAAAACAGAGAGGGATCATCTTTTGGTCTGATTCCTCTCGTGGTATCACCTTTTTGCTAAGTAAGGTGCATTTTGTTTCAATGCCAAGAGGGAAACTAATTTTTTTCTCTAACCCCCTTGTTCCACAAGCCATATACCCTCTATCTGAATTCATTATCAGTTACAAATGCTCTAAAACTCTGAGCATGGCAGACAGAAATACAGTGAGGCTAACTGAATAGGCATGCTTTTGCTTTGTGCCTTTCATTTATCAGAATCTATCTCAGTAAATGAGTATCTTTGAACCTTAAACAATATACTACTTGTTGATGAAAATGGCAAAAATTATGGGAAAACCTGGATTCTTCACAAGACAGAGGATTTGTGAGTATTTTTCTTAGTGTACTTGTAGTCAGTGAAAATAAAATGCTGTTTATTCCTTTTCCAATGGCATATATCCTGCTTCATGTTTCTAGAGAAGTTATCTTTAAGCAGGTTAGCTGTTGTTAGTGAAACAGCCTATGTGGGATGTGGTTGCTTCCTCTGACTGGCTGTGTTATTCAGTATGGATTAAATAAGGGCAGTCATCACATGGATAATACATAGTATTTGTCTTCTCTGAGTTACAATCCACTATCATCTCATTTCTGTTCCTGCTCAGCCCTCCGAATGTTATTGCCATTAATATTAATGGCTTCATTACATACAGTTTTTATGGCTTCCCAGATTTCAGCAGATGTCTGACTGAAGAAATATATTCTCCCTCACCTTCCTTCATTAACCAGAGGAACATTAGCAGTCAGTCCACTCCAGCCACTGGGAATAGTAATTAGTGCTTTAGTTTAGTGGTAATGCGATTATTGCTTTTGAGCCTGCTGCTGTAGGTTTCGATGTTGTAAGCTTTTCATATTTTACAGCTGATTGTTCTTCCCTGACATCTCCATCCTTCTGCTGTTTTGTCTCCAAGGGACTAGTAAGCTCAGGAGCCATTGCATTCAGCTATTTTGACAGTGTTGCACTCCCAGTTGCTTCCTTTCATTTGAAAACTAAAGCAAACTAGGGTGGAAGTGCTCCCTTCCCATACAGAAGTTTGCCAGGCAACTTACAGTTAATTGGGCATTATGGCTTTTGTAGCAACTTTGGAAACAATGGCTCATGCTAGTTTTTTTGAGTTACAGAATATAACCTTGAAAATCAAGTCTTAAATTTCTACATCTTAATATGTGAACTAGCTGTTCTTGCTCCTTATACAAAAAGAAATTTTTAATAGAGCTTCCTCAGCATGAAAAAATCTTCCCTAGTCCTAGTTACTTCATGTTGTAAAACAATTATTTTCCATGTAAACCCACCTCATTTAACTTCTGTGCTATGAGAGCTTTGTATGACCTGATGCAGTCTGATGAATTCAAGTCTCTAATCCAGTGACCGCTCATCTGAGGTCCCTGATTCTGAACCTGCTCTAAGCACTGACTCCAGTATTCAGTTTTTAGTCTGTCTGATTGGAAAACCAGGAATGTATTTCACATCACCAGCTATATAGTGCTTTGTGTGGACTAGAAGAAATATTTCTGACTGCTGCATCAGTGCCTAGAAACAGTAGATTTGGTGCATGTCAGTATAAAATACAAGCAGGGAAATTCTGGTCCTAATGAATTTATTATGTCTGATACGCTCATGGAAGAGTCTGACTGTCCTCACACACATTGCAGGAGACATCTTTAGAGTTAAATGGTCTTGTTGGAACCCTTCCTACTTGTCATGATTCTTCCCCTTGAGTGAAGAGACCTAATTAACAGTGCTTCAAGAAAAGTCAGTATCTAAGGATAGAAAGACAGAAGTCTTGACTTAGCATGAGATGTCAGTTAAAATGTTGCCCTCGTAGGTAGTGACCTAGAGTTGTGTCCACTGAGAATGGGTAATTGGCAGCAGCTGATGATGCTCAGGAGCTGTAGACAGCAATGTAACCAAGGGCAAATGCTGGGCTCTTCTCCGTGCCCAAGGGGAGATGAGTAAAGCCTTGCTGTTGACTGACATTTACCTTTTAGGAGAATACAGAGAAGCATTCGGCCTCCCTGCATTGAATCCAGATAGCTTGAGGTGTGAGATGAGTTAAACCTGAAATTTGCGTTGTATTTTATGAAACACAGGGACCAGAAGATGAGAAACTATGCTGGGTACTAATTAAATCCTCTTGCTCTGCCCACCTTGCAGGGAAATCATGAGCAAGGGTGGGATTGCCGAGACTTGCTGTGTGATGACTTCTCTCCCATCTCATTAGAGTACTGCCATCTATTGGCTGCTTTTATTAGAGCCTGATTTATTTAGTTCTCTGTGCAAATATCCCAGGCCAAGGAAAAGTCCAAATTGCCAAAAAACCTGTGCAAAAGAGTTGGACTAAGCGATTGGATCAAGAAACCAGAATGATTTCTTGCTGTTAGTCTACCTCACTGACTGTGCAAGGAGCCTCATTCCAAATAGAGTGAATTAATATAACATGTGTAGTCTGAATATTCTTAAACGGTTTGAAAATGGCTCTCTGCCTTTCTTACAGAGCTGTGTCTGAGGAAGCATCTCTTTACTCTCTCTTACCTCAAAATGCCAGATAGAGTTCAGTATTTTCTTCTCTCCAGACCTTTAATCCTCAGGTCTAGTATCAATCCTTTGCTTTCCAGGATCTCAGAAAACACTTCTGTGCTTCTTCTGGTTGAAGCCACACTGGCTACAAAAAAACCCCCAACAAAACAAAGCCAAACCAAAACACATTGCAGCTATAAGCTACATGATCAGGCTGTCCATCCATGGAATTGTGTAAATTGGATTGGAAGGGAAACAATTCTCTGAGAAGCTTCAAAGGCCAAACCCAGTGGTGTAAACACACTCCTGGCCAGCTCATTGTCAGTCATGAAGATGAGTATCATCTCCTCGCTTTCTCATGTTCCTTCATTGTCTGCTTGTTGTCTGTTGTTCTGCATTTTGAGTGTGATGTCTTGGAGCAGAAGCTGTCCTTTGTGGTTCATTTGTCATTGCTCTGCCTGTCAGGCCCTTTAATAATGAAGCATTTGTAGTCACAAAGAAATATGAAATCTTTTTAGGTTTTAGTTCTTCTTCTGCTTGTAATGTTAACTTGTTTTCCAGCAGCTTGTCTGCCTGTTTGGGTTGGGTACACAGCTGAATTTACAGTGTTACATTATAAGCTACTCTTATGGCATTCCTCCATCTATCCTGTTTTTAATCCTTGATAAATGAAGTATTAAAAACTAATGGCATATCAGTAAATGGAAACTCCTGGAGAGATGAAAGTGAGTAACCGTTCTACTATTCTTCTTCACTGAACATAATCTGAAATAATGGGATCCTAGTTCAAGCTGCTGTGGACAATATATTGAAGGATTTTTTCCCAAGTTTTTGCCTGTGCATAATATACACTATTTTCCATTTTATTTTATTTGTGTTTTTTTTTCAAAAGCAGTCATGTAAATTATATTATAATAGTTTGACTTTGGAGAATTTATCTTCCTGTATTATGTGAAGAGCTGAGTGGTGCTTCCCTCGGTATGATCACCCCGTCTTTAATTGAAATGTAATTGTTTACTAAACCATTCCAACTAGAAGGGAAAATTACTATCATTTTGGTCTGTGGCTGCATACATTAAAGTACCCCTTTTACGGGGACTGAATTTGAGGAGAATAGGAACATTACCACATGATATATAAACAGAAAGCTATTATCATTAAACTGTCAACTGCAATTGAATTTGGATAACCAGTGTTAGTGGCAGCAAGAAATATGTAAATTACTTTGAGAATGTATCTGTCAATTCAGTCACCCTTTCTGTAACAGGACATGCTTGGAAGCTTTGGGTTTCTGAGCATTTTAGGGATTGGAAAAAACCCGAGGTAATTTTGAGCATTTGCAGTTATTTCTAGTCTCACTGGTACTGTTTTGCAAAAATTAGGCATGCTAACCTGGCCGTCAGATTCTTTTTGTCGGGTACAACAACAGCATGCAGACTTTGTACTCTTACAGCATCTTTTGTTGATGGATTTCTAGGCTCTCTACAAAGGTGGCTACTTACTAGCACCCTCATTCTACAGCTGGGAAAACTGTGGTAGGAAAAAGTTAACTAACTTAAATTTGATCATGCAACAAAGCCAGGAAAAATGTACTGAGCTGAATTTCTTAATTTCTAATTCCCAGTCCTGGTGTTAACCACTAGCTAAGCTACTCCTAATTACTTCTCTGAAATCCTCCCTCAGTTTCAAGAGAATGAAATATTCTTCTCAAACTTGACGCTGTCATGTGAAAATGAGCAAGTGGTTTTCTGGACTCCCAAGTCATTGTTCCCAGGTCAGACGTGCCTGGCTTTCTTACTTTCTCGGCCAGCATGCCATGTTGTCAAATTTCAAATTGCTTGTTATTAAAATTAGAGCCCTCTGTCTTACTTTTCTAAAAGTTAGCTGTTAACGTAAATCTCTGGGTATTTTTGCTCTTCAATTTTTGCATGTACTTTATGAGACATAGGATAAATTCTAGTTAAGGCATGAAAGATTTTGTTTTAAGAAAGGGAATCTTTTTCCATACTCAGTGCTACCTAGCACAGGAATTGGAAAATGAAACTGATTGTGAATATAATATGCTTAACTATGAGTCTGACCTTCTATATTGAAAATTTTCTAAGTAAACTTGGAGTTTCCAGTTGGGGGAGTACTGGAAGACAACATGGTTAAAGATATGTGGGATTGTCAGATTTCAGCACAGAGCTGCAGTCCAAACCACTGTGGATTTATTACGTGCATCAAGCAGGAGACAGGAATGACAGGATAAAAGACATGGTGCTATGACCTGCTTCACTGAAAAGGACTCAGCAAGGCAGGGTATGGATTTTTTTCCTTTTTGAACTGAATATGTTCCAGGGAGGTCTCTTTTTCAGAGCCTGCAGCTGTCTAAAGGACAGTTTTACAGAAAGGAAGAGGCATAAGGGCTCATCAACAGCTTAATTCATACACCGAGGCCACTTTTCTTTAAAAGTATTAGTAATCCTGTTTTAGTTTTTGTGGGGTAGAGCATGGTTTTGGACTGCTTTTGATTGCTGTCAAACTGGCATGGTTGGGCAGCAAAGCCCGGTGTTCCACAGGGTCTGTACGGACAGCAACAAGGCTGGCTCTGGTATGTGGCAGTAAGGAGGGGATGGAAGATGACCTGGTATCATTAGTATCTGCTAGGTGCTTTGTATAAGAAGAATTAATGCAGCTTGGTCAACTCCTTAAGGGTAAGGATCCACACAGCACGCAGTCAGACCCTCTTATTTAATCTGCAGTGATGGCAGCTTCCACCAAGAGGGAAATGGCCGTGAATCACTAAATTGCTGTGCCCCAACTACCACTGAAACATATTCAGACTAGGGGAGAAACTTACATTTTTGCTTCCTATGTTAGGCGCGGGCAGTGGATTAACAGGGGCAGCTTATATATCTAGGGAAAATAAAATCAAATACTGTGTAGTTCCCAGCTGAGAAAGGGGAAAACAAACATTTCACCAAGTTGTCTGACTCTGCAGTTGGTGTAAATTAGCACAGTTCCATTGATTTCATTTAGCTATTCCAAATGTTTACACTTTCTCATCCTTTGAGGACAGCTGGACCCACTCCTCTGGGGTATGTGAATCCCAGTGGCTTTCAGAGGAGCGTTGTTCAGGGTCCAAAGGAGGCCGACAGCAGAACATCATTGGGGCTGTGACAGAAGATCACGTCCTTGTGCCAGGAAAGAGACTGGAGACAGGGAAGGAGTGAGAGTGAGACAGCAGCTCCAAGCTCCGTCTTCCTGGAAAGCCTGAGCAAGATTTTGTGGGAGAAACCTGTGCTGTTGTCATGATTTTTTGACTCTTCTCTTTAGACGTCTCCATTCCTCCACTCCTGTAGAAGCAGTGTTGTAGCCATATGAGAAATACCAACAGTTCCTGTATGTTTTCATTGAGAGGGCCCATGGGAGGAATATTTAAAATTTAGGCTGTAAGTAGGCCTAATAGGAAATGCTAATTCATATTTCATTCTTTTGATCAGTGTATATTGAATGATAATTACAGTGATAGTACTTGGCACTTCTGTAGCACCTTTCATCTGAGGCTGTTAAAGTGTTCCGCCAGTCTGAATGAATTCAAGCTTGCAGTCGCTGTGGGGTTGCAATTTATCATAATGCCTTAAAATAAATGGGGAAACTAAGGCACAGAAAGATTATATGACTTTTCCCATCTTTTATAATCTGTATAAAAGACTTGGGGCTGCATAGTATTGCTGCTGGTCATCTTACAAGAAACAAAACCAACTCAAGGCATCATTTAAAATGGTGAAAATGATTAAAACTGTCCAGATGACTGGCCTTTACTCTCTAATACGTGTTTGGCATTTTTTGTGGCAGTTTCACGATTCAATACATGCTCAGGTGCTCTGTTGTATTTTTATCTGTTGCAATTGTTTGAATTCCCCCCCACAAAGACAGACAAACAATCTCAAACTCTCACTGGATTTTTCAGCAACATACTTGGATTCATATCAGTTCTTTAGAGTCTTCCATTTCCAAAGGATGATTTGAACAGAAATGGCTACCTCTTGCTCATTTCAAAACTACTACAAGAAAAAATTTCGTAGTATTTCAAGCTCTTCCCTGGAAGTCCAAGTGCAAACACCCTGTACTAATTGATAGGCTGTAGGGAGACAAATGAATCTGACTAGTTTCATTTCTGTGAAGTGGATGAAAGGCGAAAAGTAAACAAACAAAAGCTTTAATTTGTTTAAACCTCTAGGCACTGAAAAAAATCTCAGATTGCTGGTAGCACAGAGAAAAGACGACCATTAAAATATACAACTTGACAGTGTCCCTTCAATTTGTTTCTGGGTCACAGATAAAGAATTGTACTGCAGATATAAAAGGTAGGATAATAAACACATTCTGTTCTCCTGCTTCCAATAGCACTGATACTATGCTTTCAGAAAACAAGTCAAAAAGTGTAACGTATTATCTGAATCTCTTAGAGAGCTCCAGTAGAACATGAGTGTCCATTTAATCAGGACCTTCATCTCTGAACTTTTTACTTTTCAGAATTTGTATCGCTTTAGCTCATGGATATTAGGTACTAACTTAGATATTAAATTGACTGCAGTGGAATTAATAGAAATGTGTGTCATTGCCACAGTTAACACTGAATGGTTATCAATAAATTTCTTCCAAGTTTTAACTTAATTTCTGAGACATATTTTTTTCTCACTTAGACTAAACACTTTAATAGCCATAACTATGCCATATTTTGAGCCATAATTTCTCGGACTTTCATTGTGATAGATGGTTCACATGTCATCTGCATACTTTGGTAAGATCTGACGGTGCTGTGACAGGAAATCATGTAAGAGATGCTCCATCCCAGCTGGAAGTGATCTTGTCTGTGTTGTTGACCCCTGTGGAAGTGTCTTGACTTCAACAGGCGTGGAGGAGCTTATGGCACTTTCTATTGAGTAGGACTGCCAAGTTAGATCATTTGGAAGTTGTTTTGGAGGTTGCTTCTTCCCATCCAAATCCCAACCTGGTGCTGCCTAATGTGAGAATGTTTCTCCAGGTGGTGACACTGTTGTTCCAAGCCAAGCACAGCTACTTGAAACAGCAGATCTGATTCGGATGGTCTCATGGTGATTACATGGTCTCATGATACTTGCAGTCGAATAACTTTTTATTACTGTGGGTCTGTATGTAAACATACATGTTAAGATGACATTGATTTCTGTATACTTTTTTCAAACTTTAGTTACCATGGAAACAAGATTCACTTTCTCCTCCATACTGTCACTTTTCCTCAGCACTGCACTCTGATAAGGAGTAGACTGTATTTGTCCTCCCCACCCTCTTTTTTTCCCTAGTGAACAGTGATAGTCATGGCTCAGGCATCAAGGATAATTTGAGAGAGAGATGGTACAAGCTATAATGCCTTTCTTGAGGTATTCTGGTATTCCTGGGCCTGGCGCTCTGCCAGCAACTTTCATGTCTTTACCTTTCTCCATAATTACCGTGGATCATATCTCACCTGCATCATTCTTCAAAGCACCAAGGAAATTAGCTCCAGAACTAATCATGTCTTTATTTCCTAAATCGCTCTGTGTAGTTATGTACACTGTTCTGCAGAACGGGACTCACAGTGATCAGCATAACCTGCCTCTGCCTGCCCTTGTCTCCTCCCTTCGTTCCTGCCACTTGCAAGATCATATCCCCATATTTCCCATGATGTGACAGTCTGGCCTGATTGTAGTAAATGATCAGTTCCCATGCCTTCTGTGGAACGGGTGGGAGATTTGCCCACGTTGTGTGTTCCAGGCTACGACGTGCAGAGCTGCATTGACTCGTGTCATGTTCAGAGAGCGGCTGGGAGTCCTGAGGGGCTGCACCATGGCTCTGCCTCCTTGCCATGACCAGGAGAATTTCTGCTTGAGCTGCGCAGTGACCTCTGCATCCCGCTGTTCCAAGGCATGCAGGAGTATAAGGAAAGGTGGAGCCCAGGTCTGTGTTCGTCTGTTCTATGCAGATGTCGCAGGAGTGGGTAGAATCTAGGATTAGTTTTATTTCTATGCTCATTTTAGCAGTTGATTATCTACTTTAAGACTGAGAACAGAGATGACCATGTCTTTAGACGTACTTGGGAAATGGGGATGTGATATGGAACAAGATGGGAACTCAGCATGTCCAAGTAATGCTCCCCCACATCCCTATATCCATTAGATTCTGGGCACTGCAATCACCTTTCAGAAGAACAGGGTCAAAAAGGCATCAGTATACCTTGCTTGGTGTTTTGTACCTCCCTGTCAAATCTAGATTGTTTTGAATATTTACAAATAGTCATTCAAGTTTTGCTAATATTAGGAGGTAGAGGAGGATACCTTCATAGGAAACAAGGCACTCAGAAAGTTGCACAACTGGTCTGGCAGCTAGCTCTAAGGGACAGCGTGCAGGCCATGCCTGCCCCTGGGCTTCAGACCTACTTTGAATGAAGCCTTCCTTGATAATTAGCAAGTGAGTCAAAAACTGTTAAGGAATAAATGAATGAGACTTAAATCTGCCTGATAGAATTGAAATTTCCTGCTGGGTGACAAAATTCTGCTTTAAAGATAGTAAATCCACTGCTAATAATTAAGCAAGAAATAATCACTGCCAGGAGCCCAAAATAGGATCTGCCACTTACAATGCCTGTCTTATTATTTTGAGGGATAAAACAGCAATGAACTTAATTTTTGCCTCCAATTCTTGAAGGATATTCTTTTCGCTTCATATCTTTGGCAAACTTTCAATTTGAGTGTCCTAGGAAACATAATTGTCAGCTGTGTAGTTTATTGCTACCTCACATCACATTCTTCACCACCGTAACCCAAAGATCAGACACAAGGTACAAACTTAGGAGGAAAAGGAAAGGAGTAAAGGTGGACAAAAATAGCAGGGAGTAGTCTTGCATTGTTTTTCATTTCAATTTAAATTGATGATTGAATATTTGTGGTTTCATCTGAAAAGGAAGAACTGTTGGGTCCTTTCCATTTTTATTTTGCATAGAGAGGGCAGGTAGAGACCTCACTACCAGTCTCTAGATGGAAGTGTGTGTATTTCTAGCCTCCAGTTTCTATTTTAATTAGGAGGGGACTTTGAGATTTTGAGATCTTACAGATTTATAAAATGACCTAAAGTTCTTGATTTTTTGTGTGGTATAATTTCAAGTAGAAAGATTCCTTCTACCCCATTCTAAGGACTATTGCCTGTTACAGTCCTAAGCTTTCTTAATCAAAAAATTGTCTGATCTGTGTGTCATGAAGGAGAGAAAAACTGCTGAAAGCAAGGCTGGTATGCTCTTGTTAAGTGTCACATGTGTGTTACATTTATCCCTTCATTGTAATTTTTCTCCTTTTTTTCAAAGCTATAAGCAGAAGGTGAATCAAAGTGAAATACTAATTTTCATAAATTTTGAGGTTAGGACAAATAAGCTTCCTCTTAAGTATTTACACAATGTCTGGAAATTAAGTTGTCTAGAACGGTAGATAGGGAAAAATGCAAGAGTGATGTATTACCTGAATTATAGTAGGTATTCACCGTACCTTTACAAAAGTTAACATTTTTGTTTGATTGCAGCTGTAATTATTGCTGAATACAAATGTTCCAATTTAAGCTTCAGAAATGTGGTGAAAGTCTTTGGAGCCAAGAGCATCTGCCTGAAACATGAGTTTCATATGTGAATGAGTAACTCTTACTGCAAAATTACACAATGAATCCCTACATTCAAAGGACAATAATAATTTTTTATTCTAAACATATCATCTACCAACTGCTTTTTAAAATTTATTGGCCTAGCAGCTGGTTTTGTGGAAAATGTGTTCTTAAAAGCACACAGGATTTGTCAATGAAAAAGCAGCGACTTGATACCTTTCTGTAGACTTAGAGTTGGTCATCAATATTGTGGAAAATGGGGTTATCTCTTCCAGTATTTGCTCTGCTCTGAAGATTTCAGATGGAAGTGAGTAGGGAGATGCCTGCTGACTAGATACAACATGACATCCGCGTGCTGCTCCAAGGCCATAAATCGAAGTAGGGAAAGCACCTGTAAAACACACTCATTAAAGAGTTTACTCTGTATCATATAGCAAAAGTGGACTTTAAAAGAGAACATTAATGTAAACAGATTTATGGAGATGGTTTTCTCATCTCCACTGTGTGTTTATTGCTCATCTTGGAGAGGTTTGATACCCGTTTTAACATGAGGCAATGTATTTGAATGGTTAGACTGCTGGCATAGGCATGAAGCATTCTTGAGAAGTAATCCTGGCTTTGCAGCTTATCTGCTGTATAGTCAGTGTAGCAAATCACTTAGACACAGCTACCTTCAAACTTGTTTCCTATGTGACATGCCAAAAGAATCTATTTTGACAGTATTTCCTACCTGCTATCCCACCTCTACCTGTGCTCCCTCATTTCTCCCTTTCTCGCACAGTCAGCTTGTTGAAGCATGTTCCTATGGACTGTCTTTTAAAAGGCATATTCTCATTTCTGATATTGTAAAAGAATTAAGTTAATCTGTGTTATATGAAAAGATACCTTTTTTCCTGAAATTAAAGGGCAGATTGGTTTAGCCCGGATATTTGTACACAGCTTATGTACCTGGTATAAATGTACTGAGCCCAATGGTCATTTACCCACTGGAGCTCAAGTTCCACCCCACAGTAGCAGTTCCAAAGTGCAGTTCTTGAAAGCTCCTGGGCTTCTTAGACCATGGCAAAAGCACCAAAGGGCTGTGGATCAGGATGTCTATGGCCATATGCCTGGTACTGAATTACTTATCACAGCAAGCAGGATCCTTTGTATCGTTGTATGCCAGTACCTTGTGCACAGGCTTGAAGTCTTGAGAACCTGCAGGTGTTTTGCCTTGGATGCCTTCTATAAAAAGTCTGACTGATAGAAACCATCAATCTTTGCAGAGTTTGGTTGTTCTTCGTGCCTGAATGGGATCACCAAGCATCCAAATATAGATTGCTACCATGTCCTATAAATTCTTCATTTTATCTTCAGTTAAATCGCAACTACATTTTAAAAGCAGGATGAATGTAATGATTCACAGCTGATATCGAGTGTTTAAGTCATTATTATGCTACAAAAAGTATTGTAAAAGTTTAAATTTATGGGAGCGTGAATAATTTTCTGCCAGCTGGGGATTATCCCTTTTAATCTAAAAGGCACTCATTCTCTCCATATCTGAGGTTTCAAAAATATTTGCCTGATTGGAATCTGTTGCACTCCATTGTAAAATAAATCTCCTGCATGTACAGTGCGTGGGAGACTGTAAATGTGAAACTTGCTACATTTATTGAAAGTCAAATACTTGAAACTATATCATAAACAACTGAAGTCTCTGAACTCATAGGATATGTTTCCAAAGTAATGTTTTAGCTGTGTATCTCCTGGATTTGGAGTTTTTGTTTGAAATCACTTAAACTCTCATGAGTCTAACCCAGTGAGGATGGTTCTTTAAAAAAAAAAGCATAGAAAATTGTTACGGGATTTCTTAGGAGTCTAGAAATTGCTTTTCTACCTATGGCCTTCTATCTTGCATTGGATATTTGCTGAAAAGCTGGGTGTTTCCCCCAGCAGTACGATGGATTCCAGGTCTGTAGTAACCATGCTTTTGAGAAGCTGCGTCTGGAATAATTGCAGGCATATCTGCCATTGCACAAGTAAGAATGGGCATTTTTTGAATGCAAACAAGGTATTAGCACAGCTCATCCGGGCTCACATGTAAGGTTTTACGGATACATACTGCCTGCAGGCTTCCTTTCAGAGATGCATGATCTGAATTGCCTGAACAAGGGTGTACATTGGAAAGAAGCCATTAAAATACTGTCTTGGAAATTATTTGAATAGAGCAGGGTATATATGTGACAGTCAGCCATTCTGGCTGGCTTTCCAGAGTCAAGATTCAGTTGGTTTAACATGCAGGCAATTACCTGCAGTAAAACAAATTATGATAAACATCCAAGCTTTGAGTTTTTAGGGAAAAAAAATCACTCTCTAGGCCTAAACTGGGGGAGTGAGCATGTTTTGGTAGAGATACTTTGGGGAGGGATAGTTCATCTCTACCAGAAGGATTCTGGGCTTCCCTGCATTACATGATAAAGGGAAATGGAGACTTAACAACTCCTGGCATATTGTTAAATGGTTTTGGTATTCCACTCGCCTTCCTGGCTGTATGGAACTCAGTCTCCAAAGCTCCAAATAAGACCAGCTTGCTTTAGCCATTAAGGTTAAATGCCTTACTTTTATCTTTTCATAAATAATAGTAAGAATGACTGTCTCCTAGAGGCCATAGATGTTGGGATGTTCCCTCAAATTTTCCTTGATGATCCTTACTGTGGCTGGATTAGTTTGTTTCTTAAAACCTTACTTGGAGAAATGTCTGTCTTTTTATGTTACTCGATTTTACTCTTTGCAGTAACAAGTCCCAGAATATGGATAAAGTGATGCATTTTGTTTGCTTTCTAAATGACTGCTGTAATTACATTAGAAAGCAGGCTTCATGTACAGTGTGAATCCTTTTTTCCATTTCGACACTGCTGGGATCTTCAGGGACTATCAGAAGGCACTTTGCTTAGTCCTGAGGTTGTCAGGACATAGTTTTCCCTCTGCTGTAATTACAACCTGCCATGGTGGTTGCCAGCACTTGGTTTCGACTTCTGTTCAGCAGTGACAGCTTTGTTCTAGGGGACTAAAGACGCTCAAGAACCTAATTTGAGCACAGTTCTCTAAGGAGAGAGAGAACAGAGGAAAGCAAAGCTCGGAGTCTCTTTTCCTGCATTCCAAGGAGAAGCAGAGTCCTGGGATGGCCACAGCAAGCCTGGTTCCAGGAGCTGGAAAACAGCTCCTGCAAGGTGTTACCTGGTCTAACTTCTGTTCACCTTTGTGAAGCTGGCACTGCCCAGCACCGCGCAGGACGTGCTCTGCTTCTGTCAGGATCGTTCTCACTAAAGACAAAGAAGTTTCCTATATGAACGCTTTGTCCTCTGGGATGGTCGACTCCCTTCTGCCAGTTAAATAAGAAAACTGTTTCACCCCATTGAAATTCTTTCCCAGGTGGCGTCCTTGCTTGGCTTCATCTAGGCAGTTTTCTTCTAGTTGCTCCTCTCTCTGGGTAAATAACTGGTTTTGTTCTTCAAGGTTACTTGCATTCTACCTGTATCTCTGTTTCTGCATCATTCATCCCTGATTGCTCAATTACCCTTCTCCTACCTTCCTAAGGAATATTTGTCTGTCTTGTTCGGATATGAAATGTTGACAGTATGATAATTACGGAACTGTGAACAAATAATCCAGAGTAGTGTGGTTTTGTTTTAATAGGAGAACAAAAGAATCCAAATTGAAGAATCAGGCGATCCCTGAATAACAATGGCTGTTGAATTGCAGTTTTCTAGATTCTTCCTGGCAGTTGCATTCCTTCATTTGCACTCTGTTAACGTCCCGCCTGTTCCATGTGCACGTTACATGCAAGTCATCAGCGCTAGTTGGAGAGTGCAGACAGAGACTTCCTCAGTTTTCTGTTACTTTACTGTAAGGGCTTGGCTTGCCTGAAGTTTTTTGGTAGTTCTCTTGGTCAGGGACTAAGGGTGTGTGCTGGCTGAGCGTGACTATTTCAGAGGCTGGGAGAGGAGTCTTTCCCTGGTAGAAATGAGCAGAAGAGAAACACAGTGAATTCTGCAAAGAAACATTTAGCTGAACATCAGGAAAAACATCCTGAGAGATACATGCCACTGAGAGCTGCCAGTCTGTGTAATTTTTTCTCCAGGGCAGTGGGAGAAGACCCTGTGACCGAGACATTTTCAACAAGGTAGGTAAAATCTTTACAAAAATAGAGCATAAGCAGCAATCCTTTATTGGCCAGAGGTGGAAAAAGCATGAGATGTTATGTGTTGAAGCTATTGCTTCTTCTATCTGTGATTCGCTGATACTTGCATGTATTAGATTTGCCACATTCATAATTAACCCTCAGTGCCTCTCATTTGACGTAATTCCAGTTTTCATGACCTAGACAGACCCACACTGTCCCTTTGGTGACCTGTGGGACTTCAGTGCATCTTCTCTGATTTTTCAAATGGACTGAACTGAGTGTTTCCAATGACACTGCAAATTTGATTAATCTTTTGCCATAGAGGGACAGTGTTGCTAAGCAGCACTTACCAACATGAGCTGTTTCTCACATTCCAGGACTGCTTTATGGCCTGGCTCAGAAACATACCCTCTCGTGCACTTAAGTTCTGTATCTCCATGTTTATTCTGTAACTCTGAATGCCAGAGCACTAGTCTGACCACAGTGCGTGGAGCAGAGAGATTTGAGTTTTTGTTGCCACCTATCACTGGACATGCAATGTTTTTGCAGCTCTTTTTTCATTCTTTTGGGTTTTATCTTAATTCCAAGGCACCTTGTCTCAGAGGGGCTTTCCTTATCTCTACAGAATAATGTTTTAAGGTAACATCAGTCAGAGCAAGTTGGTTCATGGATGGATGTTACTTGTTCTTACTCTCAGACGTAAGAGTTCCTTACTTCACCTCATCTGTGTGTTTCTTTAGGGGCTCACAGGATGACTGGGAAGGGTCCTGAGATTTATGAAATAAAATTGAGAAAGAGAAACTGAGGGACTTTTCACCCACTTGAACGAAGTCATGCATTCAGCCTCCTCTAAAGAGAAGGAGTAATACATGTTAATCTATGTGTGCATTTCTAGGTCCAGAGATAATAAGCTGTTTTGGTTTTTCTTTTAAGTTCACATCTCTTGTGCTCTGCAGAATTCTGTAGGCTATTGCTCCCCTTTGCCCTTTTCCTGGGTTTGCATATTAGGCAAGTCTTACCGATTGGATCAAGCTGGTTTTTGTTATGTAAACAGAATTTGGGTTTGTTGGTTGATAAACTTGCAAGAATATAACTTCTCAAGGTTAACTCAGCAAGGATTCTTGTAAGTTTGGGAATGTCTTCAAACGATGCTCTGGCTGACAGTCTCCTGCCTACCATATGCCCAAGTTCAAAACAGATCCTATGCAAGCATTGCCTATGCTAGAAGTGCACTCTTTGGGGAAGAGGACTCCGTAGGGGCTGTCTGTTCGGTCACCTCGTGAATAGAGCCCTTTATCACAGCTGACAGGAGAAGAACTGGATGATAGGAAAACAACTTATAACTTGCAAGTTCAAATCAAAAGAGCTGACAGTAATAAATTACATATGAAGTGTTTGAAAGGATACATAAACTTACAGGCACATGCCTCTATACACTGAACAAATAAAAAATATTTGATCCATAAAGGTCAGTGCTATACATGAAATTCCCTTCCTTTCTTGTATCAATGCCAGGAGACCACTTGGTGGATTACTTCTGTTCTTGTGCCTCCAAGATACACATCTGATGCCTAAACTCACCCTCAGTATTTTTTTGGTCTGTGCACTTCTTGTTGTAGCTTAATGCAGTCGTGTTCTACAAAGAGAATTGTAGAGATGCACACATAGGTGTCTTTACCTGGTAACAAACAGTATCAAATGCTGCCCAAAAAAGGTTTCTGTTTTATTTCGAAAGCTAAGGCTAATATTGGTAGTTGTAGAAACGGGTAAACTCACTTTTTTTGTGTACATTTATGGCTATAATAGGATGCTTAGCATTGGCAAGGCTCTACTTGGTTCACAAATACAAATACTAATTATCCATTCAGTGGAGCCTCAGTAAAAGAGTATTTCCATGTGCTGTGGAAAAGCAGCATAGGTGCTGTGCAAGGGCAGAAAAAAACCTGATTTCAGAGTTAAAGAAATGTAATATAAGAACATAAACTAAGATTCTAAAGCCCAGAATAAGGACAGGTCTGGTAGAAAAGATTTACTCCCAATTTTATACCTATAAGCTCACCCCTGATATACTAGAAAAAATGGACACCCGATATGAAATACTGCATTACACATTTATACTCATGGCAAGTACTTATTTATGGCAGTGTCATTATTATGAGTAGTGAAAAAAATTCTGACATCCTCTCAAGTCCTCTGTAGTTGAGATTTGCTTGAACTGAAACAAAAAGATATGGAATAACTATAAAAATAACCCCATCTGTTCACTAGTTCCTGTGATATGTCTTTATAATGTTTATTCTGTGTGGTCTTTGCATAAGAGCATAAACCAGGACTTCTGTCTGCTTCTTCAGTGTTCCTGTTAGACCAACACTCTGCCTGTGCCCATGGTTCAAACCCTCACACTTTGCCCTGTGTGTGTTTGGCCAGCCCCTCTCCCTGTTTTCCTTGCTTGTTCTGCTTAGAAAATACTGAAAGCTGCCAGGACTCTTCCAAAGAAAGCTGCTCATGATGCATCCAGCTTGATTTATTGATTTATTATTTTTAAATTGTATATATATTGTGTTTCCATGGTGCTGACTTTTTACCTTTAAAACTTTTATCGTGTGGGTTCACTGAGGATGAACATTAATGATGTGGGAGTCAGTTCCAGATACGAGACTTGCACCATTACTTTATGTTTATTAAAATAGGAGCTCAAGATTTTGCTGTCTTTAATACTCTACT
>NW_010972742.1:1388650-1457120 GCF_000737465.1 Haliaeetus leucocephalus | reverse complement strand
CTTTAATACTCTACTCAGTTTTGCACCCCTCCCTTTTTCTCTCTTCTTTCAGTCTTCTTATCGTTGGCCCAAGGTGTGTGAAAGTATGTAGTTCCTGCATCTCAAAGGCATATGGTTCTGATGGGTTTTGCACATATGCTTTAAAAGTATTATAATATTAAAAATATTTAAATATTATAATATAATATAAGATTATTTCCAGGTCTAGAGTAATTAGAAATGCCAAATTGAGAAGCAGGAAAAATTAGAATGAGAGTCCCACCTTCTTCCATCTGCAGCAAGATGATGGCATCAGATTTTGGGTTTGTCCAAATATGTAAGAAAAAACAGCTCAAATCACAGCAGACTTAATTGTCCTGTTTTGAATTGTGCCCATCCTGTTTTAGTTTAAGTAACAGCAGTTGTGATTAAGCCATTCCTCAAAAGGATTTGTTTTGGTTTTTTCTGCCTTCGTTCTTTGTGTCTTATTATAACTTCAGTCAGCTCTTCTGGTTGGAGCAATTGTATTCCAGACTTGAGGATGACAGAGTCAGAACTGCAGAAACAAAACAAGAAAAGAAAGGCCCTTGCTCTTAAAAAAGTTAAATCACTGCACAGTGCAAGCTCTGTATGTCTTTCTCTTGCTAAGCTACTTGAGTTCTGTGCCACGCGCTGCTGTGAGCTTTGAGGGATGGTGAATTTCCGTACAACTGTGCAGGTTTGCATGGTACTATATTCTTGACCAGAATGGTTGTCTGTACTCCAGTGACCCTAAAATATCTCCTCTTGCTCAGAAGAAGTTAGGCTGTGCAAGGTTTTAATTATGTGGTTAGTAGGTCTGCTTACATTTAAAAGGGTATTTCATGATCTCTTTTATGTGCACAGCCTAAAAGGAAGTTGATATTAGCCTAAGTTTTGCTTCATTGTATCCCAGCAGAATTTGAAAAGTCATTTGGGCTAAACAAAGACAAATCCATACTAAATGAAGCAGAAGCATTATTCTCATTTGTGCAGATTTTGCACTAGTTCTGAATAAGCTAACACGTCTACACCTTGCAATGCGGCACGGTGAAGGAACGTTGCGCTGTGCACTGCGAGCAGCGCGGCCACGCTGCGTCCTGGCTGACTGCTCCGAGAGTGCCCCTGCCCGTGTGGACGGGCTGTCTCTGCGCTGGGCTGAGTTCAGGCTCAAGGAAGGACCCTCGGCACCACAGGTGGTGGCATCTCACAGTTGTGGCATCTCTTGGGCTCTGCCGATTTCTGTTCATTGTCATTGCGTACAGTCTGTTAACTTCTTCTGAATGAAACCTGCCTAAGTTAGTAGTTTAATCTTTTCTAAAATATATTTACTGGTGGTAAATGCTGCCCACACATAGGAAGACACAATTCTACCCTAGACAGCTCTCAATATAAACTTAAAAAGAACACGTAGTATAAAGGGCAGTACTTTAATTACTAGAACTCACAAGAATGCAGCTAGGCTAGAGGAGTAGGCAATGTGCATAGGGTAGGATTAGCCTCATTTGTCTGGAGATCAGAATCAAATGTTGTTTAAAGTCATAAATGAAGAAGAAATGGATGATGTTCTTATGATCTCACCAGGAAAGCACGGCGGTCACACCCCAGGTTGGATCCTCTCTCTCTTGTATTTGTGGAGACCAGCTCCTCTGTCTTTTTTTCTTACCCCATCTAAAAATTACAGAAGGTGGTAATTCACACATTAGACTTTCTGATCTCTGGCATGCACTATGGAGGTGCAAAGTATTGCTATAGCAGCATAATTTATCAACATTAAAATCTCTGACATATCATTCTCCCAAGGAAGCTAGCAATGAAAACTGAAAATGGCACAGTGTGATCTCCTTCTTGTAGCAATGAATGTAAAAACAATGGGAAACAGAAGGAAAGTAATGTCTTACTGCAACCCTAAATTCTAATTTCCAAATCCTGCATGAATCATCTAACAGTTGTCGAGATGTGAAATACAAGGTAGCGAAAGCAAGCTGTGATCATTTGCCGCAGAAAGTATTTGTTTTTTTCCATATCAATTCCCTGTCCAGAGTTCAAAACTATTACTGGATTCGAAGAAGTGGCTTGATAATATGATGATGTATTTGTGGCTAGGCTGGCAGTGATAAAGGAAGTCCAGTCTCTTGCTTCTGGGCAAAAACTGCTCACCAGTGGCATTTAGGGAAATATTGCGTGATTGGCCAGTTGCATATTTTTTATCTTCTCCTTCACAGCAAATATTGGCTAGTCTCCATAGCAGGCAACAGAGACCTGATCTAGTCAGAAGAATAAGAGCATGAAGAGTTGATATGATGAGTATGAGACTGATACCATGTTGATATCATGAGTATGAGGCTGGCTAAGGTCTGAGTGTCGAGGGAAATATCTTAGCAATGTTCTAGATAATGCAAATCCTCAAAGTTGCTGTTTCATAGTCATGTTTCTCTATACTACGAAAATTCTCTAAAGGTATTTCTCACGGACAAAACACTTTTGAAAAGGCCTTTGTTGTCTTATGCGTTCGCTTTGTGTAAGATGGCAAAGTGTGTATCCTGATGGCCTGTGTTACATACATCACGCTATTTCAATCATGCAAATAGCTCCCGGAGAAATACTCAGTTCACATGAATGCATGTTACATACCTCATTTATAAGTGAAGTGGCACTTAATAAATGTGAAACACCTTTGGTTATCTAGATGTTTCAAATTCTTGATGCACTCACAAACAGGAAAGTCACTTCCATAACAAGAGCCACACAGACTGCCTGAGGAAATTTTGCAACCTGAGAAGGACATAATGTGACCCATGAATATCCTAGGTGGGGAAGGAGTGTTTAAATAGCATGAACAAATGACAGGCTAGGTATACGTTAGACTGTGATTATCTTCCTGCAAGACATATAAAGGGTATTAATTTATAAAAGGGAGCTGCTAAAGGCTACCTGACCTATATCCATTCCTTAAGGTCGACTGGAGAAACCACTGCGATTCGTGCCTGGAGTGGAAGAGTGCTCTGTGAGTACGTCTGGGATGCTGGTGGTGTACCCAGTGGAAAGATACCCGTTCCTCTCACATTTCTTTCCTTAGGCATGTCAAAATCGGTGCTTGACCCAGTGGACATCCTACCCCCTTTCCTGGGGATGGAGAAGGGAAGCGGCGTGTGCAGAACCTCAGGTTGTGCAGGGATTTGCCAAGCTGTTTATATCTAGCTAATTTATTTCTTCAGTATGACAGTGTGTAAAAGGAACACTTCTTCAGGCTTCACCCCCAAATCCTGGTTTCTCCTTAAAATGCTACCCCACTTTCTCCGGCTGATGCGCTTGACCCACTAAGACTATTCTCAGACGCTGTAAATGCTGGACACCACAGTAGTATTATACTTTTATTGCCTTATTTAGCCAAGAGATTAAATGTAATGTTCAGATTATGTAGAACATTAACTCCTAACAATAAGCAAATAAGACATTAGAAGCTTTGCTATTAAAACGTTTAGTGTTGGCTTCGCTGTGGAGCACTACGGGAGCTGTGACTTATGTTCCATGCGGGAGGAGGCACAGCGGAGAAGAAGGCGCTGTACGTTGAGCGCCAGGGTCTCTTCCTTCTGTACAGGTGGTGCCTATAGCCGCCAAGTCCACGTGCTGCCTTTAGGCGTGCTTTACAGGGTATTTTTACATGCTGCTCAAACGCCTGAATCCAATTCTACCAGCCGTGGCTGCGGATCTGGGGGGGTTCGACCAGGTAATGGAGTTCTGGGTGTCCCCCGGTCGCCGCCGAGCGGGCGGCATCTCGCCGGGCCAGCCGGAGCCCCGCGTGGCGGCCTCTCCTCCCGTCAGGAGTCGCGATGTGCTAGTCTTGTCTTTCAGACAGTATTTTTATGTGAGCTGATGGTTGCCAGGGTAACGGAGGCTTCGGGGAGTCTCGCGCCGACGCAGCGCCCTGGCCTCGGCGAGCGCTGGGAGCAGATGTTGGCTGCGAGCTGGGGAGCCGGGCTGACGGCGTGAAGGCAGCCGGAGAGAACCGTTTGCCCGGCCGCGCTCGGTGCAAGAGAGCAGGTTCAGGGCTCGCTCGCTCTTTCTCCCTTTTTTTTTTTTTTTGTCGTAATTTAGTATTCTTGTCTCACCCCACAGGGGTTCCTCAGCCGTCGGCTTAAAGGCTCCATCAAAAGGACAAAGAGCCAACCGAAGCTTGATAGGAACAGCAGCTTCCGACACATTTTACCTGGCTTCAGGAGCGTGGACAATGAAAGGTAAGGGCACGTTTCTCGGAGGGTGGGGAGGGAGAAGGAGGGTATTGATTTTTGCAGGTCTTGTTAGTATCTTGCTTGCCTTATTCAGAGCGAGGGCCACATCTGCGATAGAAGTAGACTCGCTTAATTGCAAGAGGGGTAATTTCAATGTGTTGGCGAGCGTACGGTGCAAGCCCTCCCTTTTTAGGTTAAACAACATGTACGGAGAAGCCTGACTGCTCTGCTTTCTTTTCCCCAATAAATCCTAAGTTGATGCACCAGCATATAAATAGCACATAGATGCAGCAGCCAAAGCTGACTGGTGCAGGTGAGGGAGGGAGGGGAGGGATGCTCACATACTGGACTACATTGAACATTACTGGGTTACACACTGTATGAACAATAACATAGAACAATAACCATAATCTCCCCAAATCCCTCCCTGTCCCTTCCACACGCAAACATCTTCAGCACAGCCGTTGACTGCTGTCATTATGCTGAGATGGATTCTCGGCATGTGGCCGAAGCTGCTTTTTCTGTCTGAGCCATGACAGGATCTTTCAGTCCAGGAGGGATGCGTTGCAGGGAACGTGCAGATGGAGCAGATGAAGCATTTGACATGGGATGGCCAGTATTGGAGCAAATTGCAAGCAAAATAAAGGAGAAATGAGACCTCGGTTTTACTCTTCAGCTCAGTTAGAAAGTATAGTAGCTCTTTAGTGGATTTGTATGTATTTATGTATATGTAGATTTATGTCTGTGTGTGTGAGACAGGCGCACATTCTGGGTAAATTTATGCGTAAATTCACATGCAGATCAAGGTCATGGTTGGGTAAGACAGACTTCGTTACCAACCACACAAACAAACTAGTGGTTTGCTTCCAAAAGGAAGATCTTTCAACCTTACGTGAATCATTTTGGGGAATGACACAGAAGTATTGAAGTGCCAAGAAAAGTCTATGTCTGAAAAATAAGCCAAATTGGACATACACTGATGTAACCATTTTGTAGCAGTGGCATTTTAAAATACCAAAATGGTACTTTAGAATCCATTGAATATATGCTTCACTTTTAAAAGCAATGACAACTTTTACTTCGTTTTAGCTATACATACTCCTTCATTGGAGGGGCAGTGAATTTCTGAAACCCACAAATGACAGTTGTCAATCTGGATTTTTCCTTACCTGACCTATTACAGCCTCCTAAGCTTTTTCCTTCTGGCTTCTGCAAGTAAAAGGATTGTGCCAGTCAGTGCAGAGTAATATTTCAGGGGTTACTATCTGGGAGGGCAGAGTAGATTTGATTCCTGTGCTGCAGTTTTCACAAATGCTCGAAGTAGGGCACTGTGTTCCATATGGAAGACAAGCGAGTGTAGCTGGGCAGCTGGGAATCTGCCTACAGTTTTCACCCAAAGAACAGGCAAATTAGACAATGTTTTCCTTCTATCTAGATGAGTTTTGTTTCTTTCTGGGAATTGGCAGTATAGGACATGGGAATTAACTTTTCGGCCAGCCCTGCAGCCAAAGTAATTTTCCCAAATTAAGCCTTGTCATTTCCCTGCCCTCCCAGTGCAAGAGCCCTGGAGCTTGCTGGGCAGTGTCCTTTCAGATAGATAGAGCCAGATTTACTGCAACTTTTCTTTAAAGAGATTCAGTGAATGGCTGTAGTGCATTTTCAGTGTAGAGCTTAAAGGGTGGGTTAGAGGAGAGGTAGCATTTGGTAGCCTTGAATAAAACGCAAGGATTTGCTTATATGAGTATTTAGAAACTGAAAATGAAAGGCTTCCGTTAGGCAGGTATCACTTATAAATACACTTCATCTATGATACATAAGCATGGCCTGATCTGGAGAAAACTGCCTGACACTAGCTTTTGACAGCAAGCTTTTAGTCCCCTAGCTTTCATAGTAGCGTCAGATCTATAATGTAAGCAAGTATCCTGCAGAAGATCTTGGCCTTAGGTACTGTTGCTCTCGGAGAGGTGAAAGAAAAGCAGCAGCTGGGCTTCTCAGTCATGCATCAAGGTTTTGGTTACAGAAGATAATTTTATCTTCTGAACATTCCCATCCATGTCTGCTAAAATGCATAATGCACTCACTTCTGTCTATGAAAGGGCTTGAGTCCTTTAGATTGCTCCCGTACATTTTCTGCCATGCTTCCTTGTCTTTCTTGAAATCCAAGAACTGTTTCAGAGAAGCATCTGGTATTGGAATATTTGCCTCTTAAATATTTGATTCTTGACTCCATCTTGTATCCAAGCTGACTGTTGGCGAACCGCTCCTTTGCTCATGGAAGTAACCATTATAACAGCATTCTGTTCTGGAGCTTTGTAGAATTTTTGCGGGAGATGCCATAGCGAAAATGAATAGTGCAATAAATGCATTCAAAACACTCCAGGTTGAAATTGAGCTATAGTAGATCATAAATGATTCTGTTACTTGGCTTCTGTGTATCTGAACTGGGACTGTGTCATGCCTCTTAGTTCCTTTATTTTTCCTTTTCTTGCATGTCCTGTTTATCCTGCTATGTACAGCAGATGTGTATGAATATATGAAATGTGCACATACATGTACAGACAGCTAACTAGGTGGATGTGGTGTGTATGTAGAGCAGAGAAGAGAATATCAACAAACATAGCTATGCTTTTTATCCTGTGTTGGATTAATGCATGCATTTAAATACATCATGTAAATTTAAAATGGAAAATTACTACCTCCCACAATAGTGAGAAATGTGTACAGTGTGAGTTCTATAACAAAGGAAAACAGGGTAGTAACAGTAAACACTGGAAAAGTCACAGAATGTCTCACTGGCATCAGTTCAGAATCACCTTCTTAATTTTGTGTCAGTAGAGTCTGGTTTTCGTACCTTGCAGTGGCACAAAGAGAACAGCCAGGTTTCCAGTGGAGTCTTGCAGAGCTGCTGGTATAAAGCGCGGTTACTGCGTCCCCGGGAGGGGCTGACAGCTCTGAAATGGGGGGGGGTCTTTGTCGAGTTGATGTGCCGTCTTCCAGGGACCCATGTCCCTTGCCAGGCAGCTGTTTGCAGTTCTGCCATGGTGTGTGTGTGTATGTTTGGAGCAACTATGAAAACTTACAGAATTCTGGTTTAGCAAAACCTTGGCCAACCATTTTTTCCTCTGTAGAGAACATCTGAGGAATTGCTCGAAGTGGTGTGTTAGAAAAATACACTGATTATAGTCAAGCAGAGCTTATGTTTGTAGGAAAACCATGGTTGTTTCTCATGGTATTGGATTTTACGTTGACTGAGAAGGCACCTTTTGTTTGAAAAAAGGTGGAATAAGGGGTTTGCACTAACTTCAGTAAATTACTGTGGGGTTCACATTGATGTAGTTGGCCAAATTTTGCCAGTCTTTTGCATACTGATTTTTTTCCAGGAGTCCTGTTACAGTAACAGTAATAAAATTATTGATTGTGAATAACAGAAGCAAAATCAGACCAAGTATAACTAGTATTCTGTATGAAAGGTGCATTAATCTGGCACAATCAGTTTATATAAACGTGAGATTTAAAGGAGGATTGTGGAACGAGTGCTCCTTTCAATTTGTTGGCTGGTCAGATTGCTTGTTAGAGCTAAAAAGGGTTCCGTTAAAGTGTCTTTTTGCTAACAATGTCTCCTGCATCCTGATTTATTACAGCAGCTAACAAAGTTTTTATCATGGAGCGCTGAATGTTTGTCTTTGTAGTGGCCTCTCTGGAATCAGCCACAAATCAAGCATTTGGCAGATGGATTTTTCTTAATTGGACCCACATTTCTTCTACAAAATTTGTGCTGGAGAAAGTTTCTGGGTTGGGCTTTGGGCACAGGGAGTAGAGCCAGAGAACTGAGAGAAGGTTATTCTGCTGCAGTTGTTAATTATTGTCGTTAGTGCATTTCTGATTGTTTTCTTGTTGTAGTGACCTTTTCAGTCACTGCTGTCACTTTGTTACAGTAATCTTTTAAAAATAATTTCTGACAGTTTGTCAGGAATTTAGAAAGTACATTTATATGGGCATTGGGTTGTTTTTTTTAAATCTAAATACATGAACTTGGTCCCATCTCCTCTGAAACTGCCAAAGGCTGCTGTGATTTTACACTAGCACTGAGAGGGCAGGGACACAGTGTCACTTCATGGGACAAATACCTTCAGACTGTCTTGATTTGGTGGAAAATGGGTACTCTGTGTAACTCTGTATTCTGATGTAATTGCCAAGGTGATCATTCCTAGGGACACTTTTCCTCAGTGCACCTAGAATTCATTTAATGCTAAGGTCTCTCAATTACTAACATTTGTGATTATTTTGCAAGGTTTTTTTTCATAATTCCAGAAGATAACATTCTATTTAAGCTTTTTCTTGGCACTAAAAAAGTCTGAGCATATGGTTGATTGTTAAATGAGCCTCAGCCTTGGAAGGGGTACAGCCGTGCATTAATAACAGCAACGAGTTGCTCTACTGCTACTTCCTCTTTAAACTACTTTTTTTTTTTTTTTAATCCCATCAAAATTTTTTGCTTATAACCCACAGAGGGAAGAGGAAGTGTACAAGTCATGTACTGCAGTGGACTTAAATCCTAATCTAGTGCTAATGCAGCCTGCTGTACGTGTTTTCAAATGTTCGTAAGGCTTATTTTGATGCAGTAGGAAAGCGTCGGTAACTCACGAATGTCTGTACTCTTACAGTAAACTTAGTTTGTGAGTTCTTTTTAAATCTAATTATCCTTTGTTTATTCCCAACCAACTTGATACGCCAAATATTTTTAGGCACGATGAGATCGGTTAAGTTTGATGAGAATATGGTGAGTGCTGCATTACAAAGGATGAAGAAGTCACTGTTTCCTTTGGAACGAGGAATGACTCATCCTGCAGAACTAGGGCACTGGCAGACCCCAGAACGCATGAAGGGCTTTTGGATCTGTGTGAACAAGTGCTGGAGAGCTTGCTTTCTCTTCTGCCTCCTTACTTAAATAGCATTAGCCAGTGAAGCCTTCTAAGTAGGAAGACTTACAATAGTAGGTGCACAGTGAAGGGTGGCACTAACAGCATGTTAAGTACAGTGCAGGGGCCTCTGGTTTTCATCATAATGAAAATATTTTGAGAAAACACTGCTGAGTTTGTATAGGGAAACCATTCAGCACTGTCAACAATAACCGAAATGCAAAATAAAACATCTTGCAAAGTCAGGAACAGGAGCATCCAGCAGGTAACAAGGTCTGCTTTCCCGTGCAGGGGGTCATGTCTGTTCCCCGTCCCCCCTGCAGTCAGGGAACAGACGTAGGGAGCTTGAAGATTCAAAGACTGTCTCAGGATTGAGACTGGCCTCATATAGTACCTGCATTTATATCAAGGCTACTTTGTCCTGGAATATGCAAATCAGCCTTTTAATGGGGTTCCTTTGCAAAGTATTTCTTGAACCAGAAAGTTAATTACTGATCTCTAATTAATGGCTGTGTTAGGAGGTTAGAGTAAAATCAGAGAGAACGGCTTTGAAGGAGAGATGCGGGAGGAAATTGCTGGTTCTCCCCAGAAACTGTTATGTTCCTCATCTTCTTCTCATGGTATTAGGAAATTTAGAAACTGGTATTCTAATATTTTTAGAAGGATAATGCTCTTAATGGAAAGAGGGAATTTTGCAGGGTTTTTTTGGGAGGCATTGAAACAAACGAACAAAAATCCTTTATATGGAAGAAAGACAAATACTCTGCTTTGTAATGTACAGTTCCCTTATGCAGGTGGTTCAGGTTTCCATTGTGTTAGGAGTGGCATTTATTCCCCTTTGGAGTCAGTCTGATGCTGCAGTTAATGGCTGACGACAGGGGCAGTTAGAGCAGGAGTACATTTAAAACTAGCTGTGGAATTGGTGATTTCAGTCCTCCTGAGCACCGCAGCCCCACAGTGAAAGCAGAGGCTTGGCAAAGCCGAAGCCCTTCCCTGGTCAATATTCTTTGCATTAAATTTTCTTGACTAAGGGAAGTAGAGTTCCTGGTAAATCTGGACGGTTGCAGATCAATTGCACCGTCCCGTGCATATAGAAATATTTGTTATAGAGCCCCATTCAGCAATATGCTGCTCCTCATGGCTAAAGCCATTTAATAACCCCAAGACGGGCAGAGATGGACTGAAAATAATGTGGTACCTTTCAGCTTCTCCCAAGGCAACAGCAAGGTCTCAACTATTTCTTCTGTTAAATTGGTTTTTTTAATACACACACTTTTTTTTTTTTTTTTTTTTTTTGAGGCTTTTGCACATGCATGTGAATCTGTGATTTGTATCTGAGGCTACCTGAGGTAAACGTACTTGACATTCTCAAAGAAATAGATAAACACTTCCCCTTATCCTACATATTCAAATTAACTTCCTAATTGAACAGGGAGGTCATGTCTAATATCTCTCAGTAAAAGACTATATAAATTCCTAGAGATTTTTCAAGCCATAGTAGAATGTCAAGGGAAGGGCTAAGAGGCTGGAATTATTTTAATAGCCTTCTTCACGTTTCTCCGCTTCCCGGTTTCCTAACAGTCCAAACAAACAGCACAGTGCCCCACAGGGTATATAGCCTGTGCTTTGACTCGACTTGGAGTCATGTAGCAAAATTATAAAATCCTTCCTGCTTAGGCATATGCAGCGCTACTGGGATAATTGGCTTCATGCATCTTACAATTAGCTTGCAAAAATATGTTTTGCATTCCTGACCTTTTCTCTATAAGCAAGGCCATTGTTTCACTGTCCTGCTTAATTACAAAATATAGTGTTGTGAGAGGATAGAGATGACATCGTTGTATCGTTGGCTCTAATTTGACGAGACATCATAATGGGGAGTTTTCATACTGAGGGCACTGAATTAGTGTAGCGTGAAGCCACATTTCTCTAAACCTACTAAATAAGGAGAAGTTAATTTTATGCTCTATCTTTTTGACGTTTGTAATCAAAGCATTGTATTACAGCTGCAGATGGTTAGCATTTGAAGAATGTTTGGTAAATGCCGACAATCGGAAGGCATTGTTTCTGCAGCGGAAGATCAGGTTGATTAATGGATAGAAGGATGCTTTCTTTCATTTTACTGTTCTCACAGTCTGAATACATATTATTGACTCATTTGGCCATTGCCTGGCAGACATGATGTTGTGGTGCATCAGTGTACACCTCAGGGTTACAAGCAGATAGTTCTGTTCGTATCCTTTCAGCAAAGACTCTGAGCGAGGGTGACAGTTAAGTTGCATTGTGGCTTATGGTGTCTTGATATTCTTCAGATCGAAGACAGATACTGCTACTCCATTGCATTAACATTTTGTTTCCAAACAGACCATTTATTCTGACTTTGCCCTAGTGAGATTTTCACGTGCATGAATTTCAGTGCAATTACATTAGCATTACTCTTCATGTCAATAAACTCAAAGAAAAAAAAGAGAAAGAAAATGCCGTCACTACAGCTTTTATACCAGAAGACGCTTTCTGTTAGTTCTAGACTCTTCTGTTTACTTTTTAATTATTATTTGTTTACAATAAAGACTAAGATACTTCTATCCCAGGCTTAAACATTCTGGCACACAACAAAAACTGCTCATGATGAAAACATTACTTTTAAACTAAGAGGAAGAGTCTTGCTTTCCCCAGGCCACTGTCTCCTGGCCGCGTGTTCCCCTTGCAGCAGATCCAGTCATCACGCAATCTTACAAAGATCAGCAAGTTGATTCAATGGGAAATTATTATTTAGGGGGGTGATTTTCTGTTTGGTTAGGGCACTGAACCAACTCATGTAGCTGCAGAGTAACAGGAAGATGGCAGAAAAATGACTTTTCCTTTCAGTGGTGATGTGCAGTTGCATTTAATGAGATAGAATGTCAAACTGTACTTTTAGTTTCTGCCCATAGCGCTGCATAGATGCTGGGGAGGGATATCCACCCGGCATCTGTCTCAGTTTTCCATCTTTCAAAATGGGATTTCCCATCTCGCAGGAGAGGTACATTGCTTGACGGATCAAACTTTTCTGTCCTCTACTCTGTCATTTCTATTGGTATTAGTTGCTGGCTGGGGTTAAACCACAACAATTGGCAATTAGTATTAGCAATAAATGTCTTTCTCTCTTGGAAGGAGGAAATGTTTAAAAACAAATTTTGCTCTGTTCTTTATTGAAACTCTGCAAAACCTTGATTGGAAACTCTGAGGGACAAAGAGTTGTAAGTGCACACATAACAACTGAGGTGGGCAAGGCTTTCAAGCCTTTGTTCAGAGAGCTGGAAGATGTAGATGTTTGACATGTATATCTTGTTATCCGATTTCATATTGCAGTGGTCGTGCACAGAAATCCGTTGATTGTAGCTGGAGGCAGCCTGTGTGGTGAGCTCACTGCTGGCAGTTAGTTGTACAGAGCACTGGATATAATGATGTTCAAGACTTGTGAATATAGAATAACTATGTCAAGTTCATCCATCAGAGGGGAGGGAAGAAAAAAACAGGCTGAGGAAAAATATGCTCCTCTGTCCTTCTTCCTTACCATACTTTTTAATAATACCTTATGATATGGAGCCTCTTCTTAAATGATTATTAGGGGGATTGCAAGTAGATTGTTCATGTATGGGTATCTTCTTATGACACTGATATTATGATCTTGTTTATCTGGTTGGCAGTGTTTGTAATTTTAATTTTCAGTAGAACTACAAAATGTCTCACTTAGGTTCTCTTCAGCAAAATTCAGGTCAGGTGTGATGAAAAGAAGCAAGAATTGATTTTAGCTGAATTAAACCAGTACATTTTAGCTGGAATTAAAGTATAATTTGTTTAAAAATACTTAACTGATTTGAATTAAAGCCAGAAATATTAATTTAGCTACGTGTGTTATATCCGTAATTATATGAGAAAGGGATGTCACATGCATTGTACATGATTGATAGCATGCAGGAGGGTGGCATTCATTCACAAGATGATGTAAATGTATTAGTAATTATAAAGCCATAGGTATTATATCAGACTGTCCCCTTTGCTCACATTTACAAATGTCTCTGGGATTACGTTGGCCCTGTACAATAGCCCCCATGCTACGTTGCTGGTACATGAGAGATTACACACAGCCCCTATTTGAACCATTCAGTGCTTCTTCCCCATAGGAGTCCCTCTGCAAAGTAGTCCTGCGGTAGTTACCGAATGATTTACATAACTCTGTTGTATGTACCTTGAATAATTAATATTTTGCTGTCCTTGCTGTGTGCGGACATTTGTTCCATTATGGATGTGTTTGTTGCTATATAGTAACACTTTAAATGATATGTATATATACAGAGAGAGAAAGAGAGAAGGATTTATATATTAATTTCGTGTGTGAGAACAAAAGTTTTTAAAAATGCATTGCTTCTGAGAATTGAAATGAAAGGCTGAGGGCTGCTATTAGCTCATCCTGGAATCTGTTGTTTATCCTCTGCCTGGGCATAATCCTCCTGGGCGCTAAGGAAGGCCAAGCACCGTCCTGTCGGGATGTGAATCCAGGCTGCAGGGCAGACGCTTTGTGAGCCGGGATGTGACATTTCCCTGACGAGGGGTAAGATGCCTCCCGTATTGCTACTTGATCAGCCATCGCACTATGCGCTCGATTTCCCTCCAGGCGCAGAAAGACCAATTCTGCAACCAGTGCGGGGTGAAACACAGATGCTTTGGAGGCTTTTCTCAGTTATGCAGTTCTCTTGAATCTGTAATATGAAGAGTCTGGAGAGTGTGTGTGTGTCTGTGTCTGTGTGTGTGAGATGTTTGGCATTTTCATTCACAATAAAAAATGTTTCTTGCTGCCTTGTGACATATGAACAATTTTAGTCCTGGCTATTGCTAAGAAACAGTAAGAAGATAATTTGAATTCAAGTTGCCAGTTGCTTGAAATTGGTGGTACTTGGATCAAGAGGTTCGGCTTAGGACTATTGCAAAGGGAAGAGACATTTGCAGTGTATCATTTCTGCTACACATTCACATTCTGAATCAGTGGAGGAGATTGTGGTACAAAATTTGGTTGTTTGGGAGCTCTCTTTTATTTTCACGTTTGTGCTTTCAGAAGATCCAGTTTGCATGGTTTAAAAACCACATCGCAGCATTTTCTATTTCATTTGATACATGCCGAAATGGTTGCTTTAATGCTATACCTTAATAGTTTTAATCACTGACATGGCATTGTTCATGATTACCCTCTATTGTGGCATTTTCACTATATCTTTTACTAATGCTCTAAGTAAATGTGGCAGTAAGTGGTGTTTGTGCAGAGTCTGTGTTGGTGAGCGTAGAGGGTTTGACCAACAAAGTGTAATTATCGGAGTGACACCAGACTGCATGCATGGAGCGCCTTGGTGGGTGCTGGACACCCAGAGATACTGTCGGGGAACCGCCGACTGCTGGCCATGCGTTTCCTGAACTGGATACTGCATCTGCAGAGGCTCTCTGCAGGAAACCTCTCCAGCTCACCCAGAATTAATTATTCACTGATCATCACTCAGACCTTATGGATTAGGGAGCAGGGAGGAGGGTTGGCAGGGGGTGGGTAGAAGATGGAGCAATTTGGATTGCAATTAGTATTTCATTTCTTTCCTTACTCCCTGTTTGCTTAAATTGGAGATTGCATGTTAGAACCAAGCAAGGATTTATATCCCAGCAGTGGAAGTTCCCTATGCACCAGAAACTAGCAAATCCACTACAGTCTTTAAGCTTCCCAAAGAGATAAAACAGTCAATTTGAGGAGTTGAAACATCAGGGGAGCAAGTTTTGCTTAGAAAATGTTGCAAGGGAACAGCAGTGCCCAGTCTGCCAAAGCAGAAACACTTCACTAGCCATATCCTACCCTTATGATAAGAGTATTTAGATATTGTCTCTCTCCATCCATTATCTATCTTCTCCCCTTTCTAACTCCTTGAGTGTGCTACTTGCCAGGAGTCTTCTCTGGGGATTACAGTTGTGGCAGATCCATAATGGATACCGAAGCCTGTCTGGGTAAGCAGTCCTGCAGCAGACAATGTAAACCCCAACCCACTGGGTGCATCGCCCAGTCGCAGAGAATGTAATTTTAAGTTTATTCATTACAAAAATGTTAGCCAATAGTTGAAAGTCTGCTTCGCTGGTGAGATTGTGTCTAATGTTGAAACCTCAGGGGGTTTTCTTGATTATACCAGTAACCACAGTCTGGGTCACACTTTGCAATAATTATCCTGATGTCTGAAAGGTTGTTAGAAAGTCCCTAGAGGATGGGGCCCAGTTGCATTGCAGAAGAATTTAGAGGTACATGCTGGCAAACCTTCAGCACTTAAATAAATCTCTAAGTTAGTTCTTTTAATTGCTTTCTTGCATCCCTATTCTATTATAAGCTCTATGAGCCATCTAGGGAAGTAAGTCTAGCTAATATTAATCTCCTCAATCCTTCTTCCTTTAACTAGTTACTCCTGGCTTCATTTACACAGACATTTGAGCCCTACAGAGTGGGTAATAATTCTGATTCTGTTCTAACATGTTCTAACAGAACATGTAACTTAGGAAAAATCATCAGCTGCATTTGATTTTTTTTTTTTAACTCTCATCTCTTAAATGTGGCTTATGATCTCTATATAACATTGCTGCTTCCCAAGACAGTTGGCAGCTTCCGTGATATGTATTCATAAAGCAATTCCAGGTCCTTGAGTGAAACCTGCAAGAAAAGGGCAAAGAATTATTTGTCTTTTCTTCATTATCATGGCCCTCTTGTACCTGTTCTGACATGCACTTGAGAGAAGTTTTCTTACTTGATGCCTTTATACCTAAAGCTCTCTCTTTGTATAAACCAAGGCAGGGTGTCTTGCCCTCCTTAGATAAAGTCAGTCACGTTGAGGCTATCACTCACTTTATTAGCCTTAGTTCTGGCCCTCTCCACACAACAGGCAGAGCTTCCACGTACCCCTGAGTTAGAGCAAATGTTTCGATAGCAGAGGAGTGAGAAAACACAATGACAAGAGCATGTCAGAGTGATGGCCCAAGGAGCCCAGTGCCTGGTGCCAGTTCGCAGTTGGCTTATTCCCTGACTTGAGAGCTTGGTTATCTCTTCTGAATGTTACAAAAAGTTCCACTGTCTTAAAAAATAATAATCCTGTTTGAGTCATGCGAAGTTTTTGTTCTCAATTACATCTGGTGTCAATGAGTTCCACAGACACAGTGAGATGTATGGTACGTAATTTAGATCACTAACATTTTTTAATCTATTGGTAGTTATCTTTCATCTTTATTATCTATTTCTTGGCCATTTTACTAAAAGGCAGTAAATAGAAACAGACGGTTTATTTCTTGTTATACCATGCATTATTTGCTGATAATTTGCTACAGGGACATTTGTCATGTTGCCTCTCCTTGTCTTTTCCAGCCAAAGAGACTCCTCTTAGACTGCTTTCCATGGTTTATATTGCTTCTTGAGGCTTTCCCTAATAAATGTATTGCACATGTACATTAGTGTGCCGTTGGAAGAAACACCTTTTCTACAACTGTTTTTTTTGAGAGCACTGGCATGTATGTTCTGTGCATCTGTAAGATAAGTGTCTTAGGGCTGGCTTGCTGCTGGAAGACTTTTCAGCAGGTAGTGTCACTGAATGAGCAGTACGAGGATACCTGGTTCGAGCAACGTGTGCGGCGGCACAAAGACTGAAGTGTCGGCACCTTTTCCCTCTCCAGGGTGGTCAGGCCGTTAGCGCGAATGCTGCTGATGGCTGAGAGCAAGAACGTCAGGGACCTTAGTGCCGTGGCTGTAAGAGCCCAGTGTCAGGTGCCACAGCTCGGTGGTCTTTCAGACCCCTTGAAGTGGCGTGACGCAGGCAAACCCCAGACCTCCAGCAGACGGACGATGCGCTGTGTCGGAGCGCGGTGCTCCTGGTTAGCACCCAGGAGGGTGCAGGCTGCCTCCCTCCCGCTTCGTTCCCACCTCCTCACGTAGGAGCACCCGTCCAGGGCAGAGCTCTCCGAGGGGACCCTCTGGTAGGAAGAGCAGCAGAAGCAGGGGCAGAGGCTCCAGGGCTCCCATGGGGACAGAAGCTCCAGGGCTCCCATGGGGACAGAATAAGCTCCAGGGCTCCCATGGGGACAGAAGAAGCTCCAGAGCTCCCATGGGGACAGAAGAAGCTCCAGGGCTCCCGCGCCGCCGGTGCTTCCTCAGCCCAGGCACAACACGACCTGCTGCCTTCAATCCACCTTCCCTTTCCATCTCTGAGACTCCTCATTCCTTCTTGTCTCAGGGGAATATATCTTTTGTTAAAATGAAGTGATATAGAGTCAGCATTACACAGAGGAATGAGTTATAAAATAATGGGGCTAATAAGCATGTAAAATAACCTGACTGTACAAGAGTGCAGTCTATGGAACAGCAGCTGCAGCAAATATATTCAGGTTATCAGTGTGTGGCTATTTTGTGCTGAGAGGGCTTAGGTGTAATGAGAGTTACTGCATCACAGGAACTCTTGGCAATGAATAGTGACATTTTCCAATAACAACTTTTAGAAATGGAAAAAAATCCTCTGTATGAATGTAGCTCTGACTGACAGCTTGGGGATCTCCTCTCTCTACCCTCACAACAGGTATAGCATATGTGGTGATGGCAGCTTTTCCTACGCCTCCCAGACAACTTGCGTCAAACTCCCGCCACAGAGACCTCCGTGAATGGTGGTCAGGCTGGTTTGTCCCCCCCGGCTCGTTCAGTCTACGTGTGCCCCGGGGAGACCATCAGTTACCGGGAGTTGGGTCGGCGGCTCTTTGAGGATTAGGCATCTGCTGCCGAGAGTTAGACTCGGGTCACCAGGCTGGTTTCAGGCAACCAAATGGTAACTCTTAATTGCTTTAGTCCTACACCACGACCTGTGGTTTGAAGACTCATCAATAATTTCCTGGGCTAACTGTCCTGGCCTTGGTGTTCTGAAACTCAGGTTAGATTTTTTTTTATTTTTTTTTTTTATTAAAATGTAAAACAGGACTTGACCTAAATAATTCCACCAACCCAGTCATAAGTCTGAGGGTTTTGGAAGTATCAGACTCCATAAAACATTTAAGATAATTCCACAGTTCCTGATTTCAGCCAGCCCATTATCCTAGCTTCCAAATCAGCTCGTGGCATTCTTGCTCCTGACTCCAATAAGTTACAGGCTAGGGCAACGTGTCAGTTATTTTCAGAATAGGATGAGTTCTGTATCACCTGCATCTCTGGCATTTTTATTTTCTCCTATGTGATGTATTAAAATCACAGACCTTGTCACCAATAAGCTGAAAAAGCATCATTCAGCTCTGAGTAGTTTTTCTGGACCCTTTTCTTCTTCTTACATTTTTTTTCTTTCTATAAATGTCAGTGCATAAAGAATGCAGGATTGAATTTGATTTGTGTTATTGGCATTTGGTGCATAAAGAATAACACTGTTTGGCATCAGTAAAATACATTGGAGAAATTGACTCCTTCTAACTGTGTTCATCCTTATGATCAAGTTAAACATAAATAGATCTTCAAAACCCATTGTATACCTCTATGGAGATTAGGGCAGGCCAACTGTTTGAAACAGTGATTAGTAAACTCTTACTCTAATAAATATTGTGGACTGGCATTGCAGCTATTCCTGTAATCCAACCATTGTTTACAACTATTTGTAAACTTTAAAAATTATACTCATTTTGTCTCACCTGAAAAATCTACTGAGAATTCTTCATCATATTTTTGTTGAAAAACTGAGTGACTAATCACCTGACAAAAAAAAAAAAGTCAGATCCAGCAGTTCGTGAAGATTACGTGGGATGGGCTATTTTGTCGAGTGATTTTATCTAGCATTTGTATCAAAAAGTACACATTTTCTAATGTTTTATCTCAGTCAAGTGTCTAGCTCTGTGTAGTTGTTTGTTGTGCTGCTTCTGAGGTCACAGAGCTCCAATTTTTGTCTGCCATGGCATCCAATTCATAGCAACCTCATCACAGACCTATTTTAAAGGTTCTACATGTCGCTCCGATGGTCAGCTTAAATTTGCATCAACTAGAAAGAGAACCAAGTATATTGATAGGAATTTTTGTCAGCAGTGGCCCCTTCTCCTGGAGCTCATCTTTGCACTGCCCATTTCCATGATACAAGAGGTCACATTATTCCATGTCAGTATGACTGCAGAAAAATCTAGCCTTTTTGTTATGGTCGTAAGCTGAGGTCTGTTGCTGAGCTGTAACAAGTGGAGAGTCTGCTCAATGGTAAATTGTGAGATTGCATAATTATGGCTTACACAACACGCACATACACATGCAAACAAACCAGGGAATTAGTATGTAGGATGGATTAGGGAAGTCTGCATTGTACAGCTTTCGTCACAAATATTCCCCATGGAAGGAATTCCTGCTGCTTAATTTAGTAACGCAGATATCTGATTTTCAGTTTTCTGGAGAAGGTGGGAAGGAATGTGGCCGGTTTTGCTCAGAGCTTAGGGAATTTTTGCTGTTGCCACTCTCTCTAATGACTTGGAAAGGTGGTGACTTTCCCCGAGTCCGCAGAGTGTCTTATATGTCTTGTCTGCATGCAAGGGAGTGGTTTTCCACAACAACAGTTGGCAATTACGGCACTTATTTTAAATAACATGAAAATAAAACAGACTGCTCCCACCCCAGACTCTGCAGATGGGCAGTGTTTTGAATCCCGCTTGAATAATCCCTGATACTAATTATAGAATTCGGGGAAGACGGCGGGGCTGCTGCGCTGCGTCCGACCGGGGACTGGGGCGGGAGTGTGCGAGGCTGTGCTGGGCGAGTGCTGTAGTCTTCCAGCACAAACTCAAATGCAGCAAATCAGAATAATTTCTCCATTGTGATTTCTGCTGTTTGCTTTGTCTCTGCTTTTCTTCCCCTTTGCTGCCCTTGCACTTCCAGTAAGGAAGCTTGTAATAGCAATGTAGTAAGCGCTTGAATGGCTGGAAAATCCTTTCATAGCAAAGAAGATGTGATTGTTACTTATTTATTTTATTTTTGGTTAATACAACTGGAATACAAATGGGGCTTCGATGCCTAAGGGCCTTGCATTCTTTGAGTAATTCCTTATGACATGTGTCAGGCTCTGTTTTATTCAGGTGGGTGGTATGATACTAAACAATAAAGCAAGCTTGCATTTCTCTGCAACTGTATTTATATGCACGCTCCCTGGCACAGAGGTGCTTATTAGTAGAATGTCATATCCACACTGGCTATACCTAGCCCGAAACATTTTGCAAATAACGTGTGGGCCTTATGAGAAATCATCTTAAATCAGTCAGATAACCTAACGCCTGAGTGTCCTTTTCTGCCTCATCCTTTGTCCAGGCAAAGATGAGGCTGCAAGAGACGTTCCTTAAGTAATGCTCTAGACGAAGCATTTGTGTCTGAATGGAATATCGATTTTCTAATTGCTGTACTGCTGTTAAATGAGTCGTTAGTGGGGAGTAGGGGGAAAGCAAACTCAAATGTGTTGCAAGCTAGCTTTGGTTTGTTGCTGCTAAACACACCCAGGGTGTTAATGTGCAAAATTCAACAAACGGAGTAAGGTGGAATTTTTTTTTTTGTATGATAGAGACGTAGAGAGGGCAAATACGAGACTCACCAGTGGGACAGGCTTATTTGCTCACAAAGCACAAAGCAGCCTTTCGGCTTCAGATATTCATGCTGCAACTAGGGAGGAAAACAAATTGCAAAGTGGCGTCTTATGCAATAGTCCCCAGGAGGTGGGTCAGTCACTCTGAATCATCCCGCATGGTCAGACACAGGCAGCGGAAAAGTATTTTTGTTTCCCTTGCTGCTCTACGAAAGCGGCCAGATGGACAGTCCCCAGTTCAGCCACGGAGGAACCCGGCAGCCAGGGCGGACCTGCGGGGGCGCAGCCCCACGGGCTCGACCTCGCTCGCGGCCATTAGCCCCGCGGCTGAGGCAGCCACGGCACGGTGGTGGGTGAACACCCGTTCGTTAAAAGCAGGGCCCGGACCCTCCGGCTGGGTTCTCGCGGGCTGTGCAACAGCTGCTGGATGTGCCCGCCGTCCTGTCTGCGGCCGAGGTCAGGTCTGCATCGGTGACCTCGATCTCGTTCGTTCCATCTCCTTGTAACAGTCCCTAGAAGCAACCTACCTGGGAGAGAAATGGACTTATCTGGCTTTTTGAAAGCCTCTAGTCAGGCACTTTGGAAAGTAAAATGCAGACTCTGAGGTGAAATCTTTATCGCAAAGAATCTTCTTGAGGCAATAGAAACAACTATCAGCTATGCCACATCTAGCCAATAAATAATATTTCTTAATACAGTTTCAGAAAATACAGCATATATTTATGTGTTCAAACACATCCTCTTACCAGAAAAATAGCTTCTTTATTTTTCTGAAGATTAAAATGCCAAATCAACTAATTACTTTTCTTTGAAAACCTCTACCACATAAAACACATACTCTCTCAGTGAACGAAATTGATTTATATTCAGCCATTAATTCTTTATAGCCCATAATTTGCAGAACAACAAAGCTAGTTGGAAAATGTGCCCTATTAAGGGACAAATGGCTTTCTGAATAAGACAGAAATATGTTGGCATGGAAAAGAAACGTGGGTGCAGCTGAGGCTGGGGTGGCACAGGGGCTGTGCTGGGGCACAGGCGTGGACTTGAGGAGCAGCCCTGGGAGAGTGTCCTGAGCTGCCGTACAAATTTCCATAAACTAAAAGGGGAATCGTCCTTGCTAAAGTAACAGCGAGAGCGAGGTACGTGTCCACGCAGCTGGGACAGACGGTGCTATACATGTAGCAGTGAACACATACAGCTCTGTACTTTTTCCCAAACCGTTGGATGCTCTCTTGTGTTACTGCAGTTCAAGTCTATGTACGTAATTTAATTAGGTGCCACGACCTTTCCTTTTGGGAGGCTTTTCCATTGGCTTAAGAATATTTGAAATTTCTGCTAATGTCTCATATTGGTCTCATTTGCATTACCCATGGAAGATTTTTTTTATTATTAGGAGAGTTTAGAAAACTAATAAAATTACATTAGGTTTCTTCCAGTATGTGCGTCATTGACTGGAACTGAGATCTTGATAATGAAATTGGAATTCGTCTACCTCTGTTTCGGGGTAGTAATAAGACGATGATAGAATAAGCCGGGCATTAGGTACAAAACTGCTGGGTTTTGGCAAATAAACGAGATGTTATGAAAGATTGTGTCTGACAGCAGGATAGCTTGGGCTGCACGTACAGATTGGAAGCGGAATTGGAGGCTGGGGGGGTGCGGGAGGCCCCCCAGAGCGTGGGCGGCCGAGGGCGACGGCCGAGGAGAGTGGAGGCCGAGAGCGCGGTAGGCCCCGATGGCGCGGGATGCCCCGGAGAGGGGAGGCCGAGGGCACGGGAGACCAGGCCGGTGGCGGCCGCCCTCGGGACAGCCTCGTGCGAGAGCTTTACGTGTGTGTGCCCCCCCGGGTGTGACGGCACACGGGGACGGGAGGGACCCGCAGCACCTGAGGGAGGGTCCGGGGTGGCTGCGGCTGCGGGGGCAGGATTGGGACTTCCAGTAATAAACGTGAGCAATAAACGCGTACGTTTGAATGATGTTTCTCTCTCACATTGGATTTTAGGTGAGATCGCAGGGTCTGCCTGCAAGGCTTCGTGCGGTGTGTGTCTTTATGGAAATCTTCTGTTTGTTCCCCGAAATGGAAGTCTGTGAGACACTGAATAAATGCAGGCAGAGCGAGCAGGGAGGTGTTACAGCACAGGAAACAGAAACATAGTCTTAAACAAATTAAAAGGATGGTAATTAACCAAATGAATTTCATCCTGGAGATAATCAGACGAATACATTTAGAAGGAAAATAATCCCAATTCTCAGAAAACAGTAATTAAAATATACTCATTTTTGGGAATCGTTAACAAGCTAGATTGGAGGCAGCAAAGTAGAATAAAGCCATGATGGGTTCTCTTTGGGATGGCGTCTGATGAGGCCCTGATGTGTGATCTAAACATAGCCCCTTGATAGGATCAGATTCAGAGTTTGGGAAACATCTCTGTCTGAATAAGTTCTGGAGAAGCTGAACGGAGCACAGAGCACAGCCTGTTCTGTTATCTAGGTCAGCTGAGAGATAACAGAGGATGAATTTCATAACCATGTATTTAAAGGTGTCAACAGTGGGGAGGTGAAAGAATTGAGGGTGGATAATTGACAGATAAACGTGGGACAAGGGGGGAAGATGCAAGCATCCAGGCATCAGGAAATTACCTGCGTACGCCAGTGCGTCAGTCTGGAGCGGGCTGCCTGGAGAAGTAGTGAAAGCTCTCCTGTACTGACACGGTCCTTGAGGATGTGCTGGAGGAGTCAACCACCCAACAGGTCTCTTCTGCTTTCCATTAGCACCTGAGGATTCCAATCAGGGTCTGAGAGCAGGGAGATTTATGGGGGAAAGGGAGCTCTGGGTGGAAGAGTGGGGGAATGTATTGGTGCATGTTGTTTGAACATCCTAGCCTGGGTGCAGTGTTTTGTTCTCTAGCAAATGTTAGCTAGGTGTGGTGGTCTTTGTTTTTTCCTTTGGGTTCTCTTGTGTAAGCCTCGGATGTTGTCTTTCATGGACAAAACTAGAGATGGGTCATGGCCACAAAATATTGGCTCGTGCCAATACATTGAAAGCTATAAAGTTTGAGGAAGTTTTAGGCTATCCAAGCAGTTGGATAGAGCACAGAACTAGAAAAAAAAAAAAGAAGTATTTGCTTCCCAGAGTAAAACCAGTTCTTTTCAGGCTTTAGTCCATGAAACAGTTAGAGTGTCCAAGCCTCATTGGGAGACTTATCTCTTTTGGGTTCTTGATGAGCAGATGCACCTTCTCTACCAAATATGGATAAATACTATTTTTCTAGAAAACACCCATCTGATCTGATCATAGCATATTGTGATTTGACATCTATTTGCTCACACAATATTAATATTGATCTAATTTATTATTGAAACTGCCAGTAGATGAATTGATGGATTGATGAGAAGGATAGTGTTTGGGTATTAATTTTATTTCCTTATCAAAATGCCTTCAGAGAGGACAGATCACGCTGGAATCTCTGGGAAACAGACCTTTCTAGGATTGTCCAGTCTTTACCTGCCCAGTAAATGGACAAAGGACGGAAAATGCCCTTGAAAGGAGCTCCATCCCCACAGGGTGCCTGGCATGGACACACCAAAGGGTGTCTCTAAAGGAAAGGCAATGTCTGCTGTACCCTGTCTCACTCAGAAGTACTCAGTCCCATGCAAATAGACTAGATTAAACAAGATGCTCCTAGGATTATTAATGAACCTGAGATCCTTAAATTGCATAGTAGGAGGTTTCTGTTGGATTAAGCCTTCTGCACATCACAATGCTCTTATCTAGAATTTATCTGCATGCAATAAAATGAATAAAACCTGAATTAGAAAGAAAACTTCAATAGAAATCACATAAAACCGCATGCAGATTTATAATCTCTAATAATTACTGTCTTTTCAAAGAGTTTATTTTTTTTTTACCCTCGCCCAAACTTCAAATGTTTCATTTTAAATTTTCATTCCTAGTCTTGCACCATCTAAATTTATGGCTTTGCCTAACAGTTTATCTGTTTAGGCGCTTTACTATAGCCTGTGTTCTTGCCTAACAACAGAGAATTATTGATTCTTATTTTTTTTTAAGAATCAAATGCCTATTCCCTTCATGTGACATTTGCTTGTAGGCTTGACAAGAACACAGGTTTAGGCAGTGCATGTACAGTGGGGTGGGTTGCCAGCCTCTAGAGCTCGGGCAGCAGCTTTGCATTGATTACACCAGCACTGGGCTGTGTCATACAACTCAGTGGCTGTTTTTAAAACCTCCGAGCCTTGCGCGTGCTGGAGACTCCTCGTGGCCTGGGTGTGTTGAAGTGGGACATTTTGTCTAGCGGGTAGCCTCCTATAGTATTCAGCATTCAAACCAGAGGTTTAATCTATTCATTAAGGCTCTCAAGAGAAAATTGTTCACTAATGGAGTATCTGGGTGGTGATCCGAAGTGTGGTGCAGACAGAGGAACTGACTGTGGGGATTGAAGATGATACTGGACATGGGAAGTAAATAGTATGAGAGCTAGTTTGAAAAAGTGGGCTAGTAACTGACCCCACAGATACTGCTAAGTAACAAAGCCCGTGCTTCCCATTCTTCATCCTTTCCTCCAAGCTATCAGTCAGTCAGAAGGCTGTAGAATACCAAACAGCTTAAAACACGTCAAGCTGAAAAGTAACATTTAATGAATAAGAATTCTGTGTTCCTGAAATAAATAAATAGCCCATTTTCCATCTGTATCTGCAGCACATTGCTCCTCGCAACCTCTTGTTATAGAAATACTTTTTTAGTCTGGCATGTTTTTCCTTTCCCCAGCTAATTATGTTCAGTTTCAAGTCGGTGCTCTGGATGAACAAGTGACTATCATTTAGGAAGTCAGAGTCGGGAGGGATGCAGAGTTTCATGAAACCCGTTGTGACCTTGGAATGTAGTACACTTTTTTTTTATCCTTTTTTTAAGTTTGACTTCTTCAAAGGAAGACCTTCAGCCCTTCTCAGATTGAGCTATCTCTATATTGCAGTCATTAAAGATTCAGTAGTACCTTTTAAGTCCATGTTAGGAAATTCAAATTTTTCAATTTAGTAAAGCTGTATCTCTTTTTCAAGTACTATACTGCTCATTTTTGAAGGTCTTCCAGGATTTCCAGTGGCTTCTTGCAGAGCAAGAGCCAGAATGTGTTGTTTTAATCTAAAATCTCAGAGCAACAGGACTGCATGTATTCTGTGGTTGAACTGTCTACAAAGGCAAAAATGTCACGTAGACTAAGAAGGAGCCCCTCAGGTGACCAGTGTATTTCTGCTGTGCTGCTGAAGTCCTTTTTGAGTGTGGCTTGGTTACTTATGTCTTATTTATTTATTTCTGTATTTGGGATTGGACCAGAAGCAGAAGTCTCTTCTCTCCGAGGGCTCGTAGCTTTTAAATGCTGAAGGTTGAACCTCCTAGCCGTGGTGAGCTAAACTGCAGTGTACTTTGAAATCTGCTTCAAGATCTGAACTTTGTTAAATAGCCCCTTCTCTATTTAATGTTAGAGGAGGAAAAGTCTAAGCCTCTGAGTGGATTCATAGTCACACTTTAATTAATCATATTTTTACAGCATGCTGCCAGCAACTGTCAGGATGAAGGAGATACCTCTAATCCAAATTCACAATAACAGAAAATAAATGCACTAGAAATATCCCCAGCCAATAAACAGACTCATCCTCTAAGAAAAAATATCCTTCCCGCAAACGAAACTCAGAAAAACTGATGCGAAGCAGATTTCTTCCACTCTTAGTCCCAATCAAACAAGGTACGTTTGCTAAGCAGGAACGAGTGCCAGCAGCAGTGTGCTCCAGGGGCCTCATAGGAGCACAAGTGGAAGTGTAGGTGGTGAAAAGGAAAACTCTTTGGCAAGGAAGTAGATTTCATTTTCAGCCTCCCCAAAGGATCCCTCTGAAGAGCAAAGGGTGGGGTAGGGAGCAGGAACAGGAACAGGATCTTGGAAAGACCTGACACATTTTGAAATCCCATCTCAGGCTACAGTCAACTAAAGAAATTAATTGACCATTATATGTGTGGGGGTGAAAATAACCCTTTTGTTGCTGGTTGTGGGGCTGCACATTTCTCAAGAATATTACTTTCTAAAAGAAGGAAAATGGCCGCAATGAAGTTCCAACAGGCTGAGGTTCTTGGAGAGAGGCAGGGCAGAACTGGCAGAGAAATGGTTGAAGCTGTGTTTGGGATGATGAATTTGAATCTTCCATAGTTTAAGAAGTGTTCAGGAAATGAAAAGCAACTCACTTTCCCTCACTGTGCTCTAGCTGGCTTGGCACACAAGGGAAAAATATTAACTTGGTAAAGGATGATGAAGACATTTTTCTCCAATCGACAGGGTGTGTTTGACTTGCCCGTATTTTGGGTTTGGATTTTTTTTCTTTTCTAGTTAATATTCAAGCAGCTGTTTTGAGAATAGTTTATCACTTGTCTTTAAAAAAAGGAATTCCTCTTGCTGTTTATTTTCATTCTTTCCTTCTTTCTGATACTTGCTAGTCAGGGTAAGTATAAAGCAGCTGAGAAGGAGCGGGGGTTAGGAGAGAAATCTGTGGAAACGACCGAATGCCTGTTATTCATTTACCCCTTAAGGTGTTAGTGGAATTACCTGGGATGCAGGATTTTGCTATAGCTCAGGGTGGGATAAGCTGACTCAAGAGCAGCGCAGGTAGGGTGGTGGTCAAAACGTGCCCTCCAAGCCCTGCACTCATGGCAAGGTAGTTTAAATTAGTGTGGTGGAGAAAAGCTAGAGTATATGCTGTGGCTCTTAGAGATGTGGAGGGGTGGAGGGGAGAGAATGAGACATCTCTGGTCAGGCCAGGGTGCGAACACCGGTGAGGGAGGAGGGAGGACAGGCTGATCCAGGCAGTTTCTTCAGCACCAGTAGCTTTCCTGTGCCACCGGTTGGTGACACCACCCGCCTGTCTCACCCGCTATTAGCGGTGGAGAGAAGAGGAACTTTGGGATGGACAATACTGTGTATTGAACAAAAGAGAAGAAGGAAAGGGAGGATTGACTCCGGGATCGAGCCAGGCCAGACTGCAGAGAGAGAGGAGAGAATTGGTTCGTATGTTGACTGTGCGAAGAGGGACGTTACCATTGTCAGTGCTCGTAACTCTTCTGTGACTAAGCACAAGTTATCTCTCTCCAGGGCTTTCACCAGTGCTAAAACCCAATTAAACCATGCTAAAAGAAACCTCCCAAGAGCTGACAGCAGAAATATATTGACCTTCTCTGGCAAATGTTGGTGCTGTCATTGTAACGCAGTGCTTTTATGTCCGTTCTGCTGGGGTGCATGGTGCCACTGCCTGCAGGCAGCAGGGCCCGGGCTTTGCTGCCTGTTTTGCCTACCCGGGGGGAGCCAGCAGATGCTGCCTGTGCTTGCAGGTTCATCTGTTCTTTCTACCTGTCTCTGTGACGCTGCAAACCCGGTGTTCCCCAGAGCTTGTGCCGTTAGACTTTTCCTTCCGTGTCTGTGACTGCCACTGGCCTCTCAGTGTGCTCCAAAAAATCTGAGATATGTTTTTTCTCCTTCTTTCTGAGTGGTTTCATTTATTATTTATTAATGACAGCCAGAGGACACACTAGTGATGGATTCTGTTATGATGACTGCAGTAAAACTCTGTGCTTATACTAAGTTACTGGGAAAATAATACATTCGTTAGACAGACTCTGGGGTTAACTCTGTGTAGTTTTGGTCTTCCTTGTTGTATGGGGATATATTTTTATTAACTTTAATGAAAAATGGCTTGGCAGGGATTAAATTGGGAACAACACAAAAAACCCAGGCATTTCTGAGCTCCCCTGGGGAAATCACAGTCGAGCTTGGTCACATACATCCCTTAGCCTTTCTCTGAGCCTGCAACACTGGGAGAAGGTTAACACTGACTGTGTGGCTTCTGTGGCTGCCTGTCCTCATAGCTGGGGCCTCCAGCTTAACTCTTACCGGCCACTGTCTTGCATCCACCACAGAATCTGGCCCCACTGCCTGACATGACAAAGTGCTTTCGCCTTATTGCAGTCACCTTCACGCTGCAGGGCTGCTCTCAGCCTACTCTTTGTGCATCTTGAGCGTTTAGCAAACTGGTGAAGGTGATGGGCTGACACAATAGAAGGCACAGGTCTGCTCAGAGAAAGCATATACTGACATTTTCCCTTTGTACCCACTCGTGGTCTGTTACTACTGCTGTTGCTTTTGCACGTCAGTGCAGAAACTCGAAGTGTCCCTGATCCCTCCCAGCTGCTGAGCTCCTTTCCAGTAAACAGCCTCTGGTATTCCCAGGGTGATGGACAGCCCCCCTTCACGACAGCAAAGCAGCTGACCGCACAATACAGCCGGGAAACTCAAGCTACGTCCGTGCCTTTTGCAGTCTGTTCCTTTACCCTTCGAGTCAATGGAAGCTTTGTCATCGACTTCAGGAGTGTCAGGTTTGAAGCATTAATACCCCAGTGACCCAGGAGTACTGTCACGGCTTGGATGCAGCCAGGGGCCTTTGAAACTTTGATTTTGGGCATGTGTCTGGGAGATTAATCATAGTCACAATAGACACGGAGGTCTTTATGGACTGCTGCAAGCTGTGATTCACCAAACTGAACATCCAGGTTGTTTGCAGTCTTCAAACGCTTTGTTTCAGACAGTTGCTCTCCTGCAATACTAGTCTTGGCTCGAGCAACAGGACAGTATCACTCGCACAGCCGCTGTGTGCCAGCGCTCAGAACGGGTGACAGGGCAGCACTGGTGGAGACTGGAAGGAACCGCATGTGGGATGCTGGAGTTCATACAAGCAGGTACGAGGTAGGCTGGAAAGGCAGTGTGTGTTGTACCTGCTGTAACAGTTGTTCAGCTTTCTAGAACCTACCCCGATTCATGTCAATGCTAACAGCATCCCTCCTTTTCATAAAATCATATTTTATAACTTTGACATGCTTTGAGTTTTCACTAGTCAAAAGCCATGATTTTATTTCTTTCCTTCCTTCTATTTTTTCCCCTTTTTGTGTAATGAAAAAGTTGAAAAATGTCTTGAAATGAGGTCATTGAATAGGTAGACAGAAAAAGCCTCCTATATTTTCAATTAAAATATCAAAAGCAATTTTTTAAGATTTTTTTTCACCCAATTTTAGAGGTAAGCATCCTAATCTCTATGACATAGTGAAATATGCATAGAGATATTTTTAAACTTTTGGTTACTATTATTGTTGTTTCTTTAGTCTTTGCAGTGCTGTGGTAACAACAGTGTCAGCCTAAAAGCCTGCTATGCATTTTCTCACACAAAGAATAGTTTTCTTCTGTGAATGGTACATAAGTTATATTTAACCTAGAGAGAACAATACGCTGAAAGACAATACCGGTGACGTTCCCTGCTGAGAACATTTGTACAATGCAGCAAATGTTGAAGTAGAGGGGTCCTCCTGTGGGGCCAGGCTGTACCAGCCCCAAACCATGCCTGCCTCTGCGGCAGAGGTGAGACATTTCTCCTTTGGAGGCTGGAACTAGGTAGCGAACACACATCTCCAAAGCCTTTTGTGCCTGGGGTGCAGAAGTCTGGGCAGGGGAGAGGGGCAGCTGTTTCAAAGAAAGAGTTCATGGTATCTTTCCTGTGGCTGCCAGTGCTCCAGGCAGCAGGACTCTTGCCTCTTACCATAGAGAAAATGGTGTTTGATCTGATCCAGTTGCCCCTATTTACCTTTTCTTGTGAAGCTCTAGTTTAATGAGTTCAGAAACATTTGTAAACTTTAAAATTTCAAGTGGAATTTGAAAACAGTGCCTTGACTTTCAGGTATATGGATACATGAGAAAGATCCATGTGGCCTTTAGAGTATTTCCTTGTTTTTAAATTAAGTCTGACTTCTATAAAAGTAAAGATTTTTTTGAGTGTTCTATTTTGGGGATGAGAATGGTTTTAGTTTTTGGTTTTTAAAATCTTTTTAAGCTGTTTGCTGGTGTCAGTTATGTTTTTTAATTAGTCTCCTTGTCTGAGGACTTCTTTCCATCTGATTTTCAGTGCCAGCAGTGTCAGCTCCCATTAGAAATATGGACTCTGGCATGTCTCATGTTCACTTGAACAGCTTTAGCTTGCAGTATTGAGGAATGCAGTGTCTTGATGCTGGAAGGGACTGCTAGGAGCAGATGCTATTAAAACTGTTCCCTTTCTCAGTTTGCTCAGAGCAGATAAACTCGCTCGTATGCAGAGGGCTCGTGTGTGGCCACAGATCTGGTGAATCTGCCCAGTGGGAGCAAGGGGATGGGATGAAGGGGTCAGCAGTGGGTTTAAGTGGGCTTTGAGCCTTGCACGGTGCTCATGCTGGTTCTCCGCACAGGCACAATTCTCCTTCTCATGCCTTTCAAGGGATTTGCCTGCTTGTTTCCTCAGAGCTGCTGGAGCACATTCCCCACCGTAGGTCAGAGTGTTCTTTATTGAGTTGTATGAAAAAGTTGGACAGGTAACAACAACAATTTGGCCAGGGTGCATTACACCAGGTTTTACTCAAGCTGCACTCTGCTATATCTACACCACTTTCCTGCTTAATTTTTTTTTTTTTAGTTTTCTACAAGTAAGTTGTCTCCACTCCCAACCAGATGTAATTTTCGTTACACTTTTACGTGGGGCCAGAAAATGAAAACTTCCCATTCTTCCTAGGGTAAGTGAAACTTGGCAGTCCTTCACCATGGAAACCAAATTATTTAATAGTGTTTAACTTCCCTCAAAGTCCAGATGCTCTGTTTGCACATGATTTGGGGGGAAAGCTGCACGTTACGTCTCTATCCATTGTGGTCAAGGCAGAAAGGAAGCCGGTAGCACAGAGGGTGGCCAAACAGCCAGCAATATTGCTGTGCGTTAGGGGTTACCAAGGACTATATCACAGTCAACAGTATATATCATCAAGTTATTGATCCTACTTCTGTGCATAGAGCCTCCTCACAGCACACCAAGACAATCTTATCATGCCTACAGTAAGATAAACAACAGGGAAATCCTCCCCAATAGTGCCTTTGATCATTAGTTTCTTTGGGATCTCCAATGTCATTTTAGCTAAGCCAGTGGGTGAGACCACAAATAATCAAATCAATGTATCTTGTAAATTGTACTCGTGGCCAGGGCAGGTTGGCAGCTGCCTGTCTGTGGCATCCTCTGTTCTGAAGACACAAAGATGAGAGGAGCTCTGTACCAACCCCCTCTGTGTGCACAGCACGGTGTGCTCCACCTCTCTGCCTTCTGCCTGCTTAACAAATTGCACTAATTGTCCAGTTAAACACACTTGGGAATTGGGATACGCCATGCGCAGGGGAAAACTACAGCTGCCATCTGTGTGTCTGTGTGCCCCCCTGCTTCAAGAAGCTGTCAGCGGAGTCTGCTTTGAATAATTCAGACTCTGAGCTGCAATTTGTAAGATAAAGGAAAATAAAAAGTGCCTGTAGCTGGCTGCAGTGGCAGTAACTCTTTCTACCAAAGTTCAATATCCAGCAATTGCTTTTGGGAGTCAATTGGACAGTCAGAGTCCTCCACGCCTGTGCTGGCTACGTGCTGAGTTCCCGTAGCACTGTCACTGTGAACACACCTGCACACAAATGCTCATGCTGGAAGCTCGGCACTGCTTCTGTATTTGTCCGAGTTTGGGGTTTTCCCCCATCGCTTCCCTTCAGTGGTCCGTGTCATTCCACAGGTGAACTCCTGCTGGTAGCAGCTGTGGGAATGCGAAAGTGTGGCAGATCGGAGCTGAGCTCATTTGTGGTTCCGTTCTGGGCATTTTTTAAACCAATGTAATTTTACAAACTTGCATATAGCGCTGCGTAACCAAACCAGCATGGCAGAAGAGTAGACAGAAGGAAGATGGGATGACTTTTCTTCAAAGTCAAGACTGAGGGACTGAAGTGCAGAATCTAGCCTGCCACTTCTTTTCCTTCATTTGAATCTGTGGATACCCGTCACAATATTTCTCTGAGCAGTATTTCACTTCATTAGTTTGTATTGTTAACTGTAAAAGTCCTGTCAGTTTTTATCTATTGTTTCCTGCCAAGTGCTTTAAACAATCAGAGCTAAATTATACAGCTATTTCCTTAAGCAGCCAAATGGCAGTCCGTTGATAGTCATTCAGTTGCACAAGATTAAAATAGATAACTTGCAAGATAAATAGCAGGTTGAGGAGTTCATCTTGTGTGCATTAGCAAAAGGATCGTGCCTCATTGCTTTACAGCCGCCCTCCCCAGGAACACCTCTGGCTCGATGTCTTGCTGCTTCTTGCTGCCGTCCCTCCACCCCACGGCGCTGGTGCCCGTGCCCCCGCAGCCCGGCCCGAAACACACATCGCTGCAGAACGTGAAGCGGTTTTTTCAGTGTTTAGCTTGCTGTGCTTTGAAGAACTAAGTACTGTAAGACATTATAGGATGTTCCTAGGGTAAAGTGATGAGGCAGAAACTGTCTTCAAGGCTGCTGGGCCATTCCCATCAGGATCAGAAATTTTCTGTGGGGAGACAGAGATCCGTTCCCCATCTCAACCAAAGGGGTACGAGAAAGCTATTAGCCTTGTTTCACTGAAGTGCTTCTCTTCAGGAAGACATTAAGTTTGTGCCTAAGTGTTTTGCTAAACAGAGGAGACCTTGTGGCAAGAAACTTTAAAGGCACATTTTACAGCTTAAATCTGCCTCTCAAATGAGACTTGCTGACAGAAATAAAGGGAATAACAGACTGATGCGTGCAGAGTTGTCTCATGATTTTTAAAACATAAGGTCATCGTTTACAAACTTGGCTCCTTCAAGTTAGGCATGCAAATGCTTATGTAGGTACATAAATAAGTGGCCTACTTTCCTGGGATGCTGAATCCATTAAAATCAATGGAAGTTCTGCATTTCTGAATACATGTCACTTATTTTGCTAGCTAATTTTAGGTACCCAAATACAGAAACTTTGATCTAAAAGAAGAAGGTTTTTTAAAACGCTGCTGAATTTTTGCCATGCTTCTGGAACACCAAGCTCCATGGCACGTGGTTAAGGCCTGGCCGTCAGGGGAATTCAAAGGGAAGCTGGCCTGAGCCCTGCATGAAGAATTCGTCTGGAATCACCTTAGCATAAAAGAAGGAAGGATGTCATCTGTGGAGTGCAAAGCGTACATGAAACTGTCCACTCTCAGTTCACAGCCTAGGCTGAGGGCAAAGTGAAAATATCAAGCAAAACAAGTCAAAGCATGCTGTAAAAATCTCTACATGGGATCAGTAATTCCTGTAAAAGCATTTTTGAAGTCATCACATTGGTCAGGCCAGATACAATCTCTGTGCATTGTCCCTCGCAAAGAAGTTGCCAGGTCATGACTTGTTTTCTTGCTCGATCTGAACAGTGCGGGTAATGTCAATGTGGTCTCAGTAAAATGAAGTGAGAGATTTGTCACACGGTTTAGTCTTTAGTTTTATAGCACTAAATATAAAAAATGAGAGAGGCGAGTGTCGTTTTGTCTTGTGAGGTCATCGGTTTTCATTGCCAGTTACTGCTGTGCATGGCAGTTGTGCGCACCTCTGTTTTGTTCTGCAAAACATTATGTCTGAAAGTCTACATCGAGGACTTTTCTTCTAATGCATTCTCTCTCCTGAAAGCGAGAGCTTTTCTGATTATCATTTGTGTCTTGCACTTGTTTGTGCCGCTGCTCTGATCATGTCATAGGTACCCCTTCTGAAGTCTCTCAAGCTACCCAACTCGTCTAGCATCATGTTCAAGTTGCCTTTCCCCTTCCCTTTCTCCAGCCTCAACATATTTTCCACAGTGTGTATCCTGAGCTCCTAAGCAGCATTCGGTCTCCTCCCTTATAATTTTCTTTATTTCCTTACCTGACTCTGGGGTTTATGTCATCTTTGTGCCTTTTTCTCTGACAATGCCTATATTTAGAAACGGTAGCCTGCACTCTCCATTTCCCGAGCATCAGTCATTCCCCTGCCCCTGCTCCAGGTCCTCCCTGAATAACCATTCCTCCCCTCTAGTCTTCTAGACCTGATCTCCTTCACACACCTGTGTCTGTCCTAGGGAGTTTTGTTCCTTTTCACATCACCCGATTTCCAGTTAGACTCAGATCCAGTAGTCTTGTCTTTTCCTGCTTCCAAAACACCCACTGTGAAGAGTAAAGGCCATTAACACCGTGTCGCAATGTACTTGTCTGCTCCTGCACAGAACATCTTCTATTGGTGAAATGCTCCACTGAAGTCAGCAGTAAAAGTTTTCAGCAAATTCTTAATTTACTAAGTACTTCCAGATTAAGGAAGAACCTGGAATGGCTTACATACACAAAATATTCAAAGGCCAGAGGGACCATGCAAAAAAGTGTTCATTTGAATACAATTATTTTCCAAGAGAACAACAAAACCCTCTTTTTTTTTAAACTGGGTCAACACTACATCTGCAGCACTCAGCCATTTTACATACGACACGATCACCCACTCTGTTTATCTTTAGGCAATATGCTCTTGCAAACTGCCAATTAATTGCATATTTGGTGCCTGCTCTCTCCCAGCATCCTGGATAAACACGGCGAAGCCAATCAGAGGGAGCTGCTCTTGGCTGCAAGGGGAAGGAAATCTGTCATTGTCTCAGCCTTGTTATCTGCAACCAAGGCAGACTTCTAGCAGCATTCTGCTTGTAAACACCCTCTTTAGACACCTTCTGATTTACATAGATGGCATGTCAGCCATTGTCTGCAGCACTACCTGAAGGTTTTAAAATAATTGCTTTCCAAAATATTAGATGCAGATTGTCCTTGATAAAAGGCAAGGGCCATCAACACTAGTAAAATGTGATAAGTAATGTCCTTAAAATGAAAAAATAAAGCTGAGTCCAAACAAATGTAAGAGAGAGAAAAGGGGAGAAAGGGATATCGAGACAATCCATAGTTAGCTCTGCTCAGAGGGTCCTTCCTGTGGATTTTATCTGGATTGCCGTTTGGAAGGTTTGGGGGTCAGGTCTGGTTGTGACATGGCCTTTTCAGAAAGGTCCAACCTGTTGGATGTTAGCCCAGGGGTACCTTCTCCTCCAGTCTAAGTTGGAAGTATTTCCTACTCTCTGCAAGAGTCATATGTTATTTAAATCTAGCCTCGACAAAAGAAGAAACCATAGGAAATAATCTCCATTGCATGCAGGGTTTTCTGACTGGCTGTATTCTTCCTTTCTGTCTCTAATTTCTGTGACTACTGAAATCCCAAAAGAATGCACTGGAGAGATGATCCTTCATTGGTTTTGGATGTGCACTAGCTACAGCCTAGCAGGTCTTCTCTCTTTCTTTATTTCTATCATGCTCTAAAACTAAGTGACTTCAAAAGAGGCTCAGCTGAATCTACAGTGGCTACAGAGAGCCGGGACAAAATCTTCTCCTAGGGCAATCCTCAAGAGGATTTTAAACCGCCATCTTGACACTGAGTTATTGTAAATTAACTGTTGCTTCCAGGCAAGGAATGATGAATGGTCTGAAATGAAGAGATAAGCGTGCATATGGATACATTCTCCCAGGCTCTCATGGACCTTCTGTGTTACTAGCAGCTGGGAGTAATTCCTAAGACAGGGAATATTTGATGCTGTGTCAATTCTTATTTTAATATGCCCATGTATATAGAGAATTAATCATAGAATCATAGAATCATTTAGGTTGGAAAAGACTTCTGAGGTCATCAAGTCCAACTGTTAACCTAGCACTGCCAAGTCCACCACTAAACCATGTCCCTAAGCACTGAGTGGAATTAGTTCGAACCAGTGTAATATAGAAGAAAAGCAAGCTCCTTGTGTCTTATAACTATACAGAGACCCATTTTTTTGTCTGTTTGCTTAGCTGTTCTTTTCTACCAGTCTTATCTTAGACTGTCCATGTTTTAATTGTGTCATTTAATATTTACCTTAATAGTGCCCTAAGGCCATAAGTTAAGATGAGTTCTGACATGCCTGTCTGCCAGTTTGATAGCACAGCCAACCCAGAATCGGCGTAAGCAAGGAAGGGATCCCGGGAAATGGGAGACTTGCAGTTACGACGGCTGCTTCATAGTCAAATCCTGCTCCTGCTAAACCAACGGGAACATAACCGCTGGACTTCAGTGGAAGTGGCATTTGGCCTGCAGACACCAAACACATGCTTCATCACGGGTATTGCAGAAGGGGCTTCATTCTTGTCCCTCAGTTTTGGATAGAGCAGGATATCTGGTGCACGAACAACTGAGTTCAGAGGAAAAGTGATCCAGACTGAAAGGAGTGTGTGCCCGTGTGTCCTGAGAGCCAGCTGTGCAAATTGCACTTGGTAGATTAGAAAGGTGCCTGTTTGCATTGGAGTGATAGTGGAATATGTATTGTAATTATGCAGTAGTCGCAGCCAAGCTGTTAGCATAAGGTTGGGACACTGAACAGAGATGTAATAGAAAACATCCTTGCAATTCTGCCCTTCCACTTACTTTTCTCAGTAAAAACACATCCAGAAGAATAGCAAGTCCTTGCTCAGTGCTCTCCTAAATCACTGTGAGCCCTGGTGCATAGCAGATGCTCTCGATGCCCTTTCTCATTAACTCAGGGAATGGTACAAACAGCTGAAATAGGTACTCTGATCGTCCCCAGTGTTTGTGGTCATCACCAGAGCAGCGAATCTAAACATTTGCCGTCAGAAATGAGCAAAAACCACTGCCTCAAGGAGGATGTGTTCAGGAAAGGGGGAGGCACAGGGAGTTGTGGGAACTTGAACAAAATATTCAGGGTTTTTTTCTTTTATTTCTCTAATGTGCCAGAATTTTCTCATTGACAGGGTGAAGTAAAATCTGTTGGACTGGGGCTGCTTACCAGGTCATTGTGGAGTATTGTATTATTGAAATAGAGTGGAGATGAGATACATATGTTGCTGTCAGGGACTAGAGTTTATTGTCGCAGTGGGTATGGCTAATAATGGAAGTTTAGATTTCAAGAGGATTTGAGGAGAATGTCCTTTAATTCCTATATGTCTGGACTTCTTTACAATTGTGGTAGGTTGACCCTGGCTGTGTAAATACAACAATTTAAAATGTGAATTGTAAATACCAATAGAAGGAGGCTGCAAGCTAAGCTGACAGCATTTATAGTTTTAGCTTTAAAGATTAACTGCCTTCAGGAAGTAATAAAGATCAGAGCTGCCCGATCCTGATGCAACTGCCTATGAAAGCATGTTGACATTGCAATGACAGGCGTCAGGAGCAGCGCGTCGCGGGGAGAGTTCGGAAACGCGCGCTCCTTATCGCGACCAGCATCCGCCCAGCAGTGTCCAGTCTTCGGTAGTGTCGGCTGGCCAAGTGCTCCCAGTAGGGATGGTGAATACGTAACATTTTGTAAGCGATGGGAGCCTGTTGCTGAATAAACGAAGAGGAAATCTTAAAATTAATCAGAGGTGCAGACAGAGGTGCCTGCGCTTATGTGCAAACTCTCCCACTTCTTACCTGTACGTTTGCTGTACTGCACTAATTGTGTATGAGAAAGAAAAATGCTAGATGAAGTTTAATTAGGAATGAGCTGCTTTGTCATGTAAACTTGGAGTGCAGTGCAGTTTCTTCAGCCTGGATCGCAGCCAGTACCTGTGAGAGCTCCTAGGCAGCAGGGAAGGGGCTGGGAGCAGATGCCTCTCCTCCGAAGCAGCGAGCCTCAAGGAAGGGTTTGAATTACAAAGGAAGGGAAGGGGCTGAGCTTCCCTCCCCCCCACCTCCCTTCACAAAGGGCAATAGTCAGTTTACTTTAATAACCTCACTATCAGCTGCAGAGGAAGTCTCGCAGTCCAGGAGTCTGCGAGCGGTTTCAGAGCCAGCTAAAATCACACAAGCCAAGCAGAGCCGACCGACCCGGCCAAGAGAGGGCAGCGCGGAAGATGGACTCGCACTGCTCTCGGAGGAGCTGACTTTCCTGGGGAGCCCAGAACCGTTTCTCTGTCCTGATCTTATTTTTCTGTCCCGTGGAGGCTTGGGTAAGTGTCTGGTAGTTTTCTGCTTACCTTTCTTTTTAGTGGTTCACTAGGATTCGCCAAATTACAATGGAACTGCAACGGCAAAGTATTTCCTGCACCTTCGTGAGCTTGCTCTGGAAGTGGATGATCCAGATTTGAAAAGCTGGACCTTTAAAATCTTTTGTATTCATATACTGCTTTTTAAAAAGGGCCAGCAAGCAGATGCGGAGAAAACAGACTTTCCAGCACATTGTTTCAGCTGGTAAGGACTGCTGGGGCTAGAGCGTCTTGCAATGCGTTGGATTTTCAAATGTTGGATTGCTCTGAACGGAGATCTCCCGAGGTCTGTCAGTCGGTTCAATGGTGCAGATGTTTGTGCTGTTTCCTGTGAAATCAGCCTGTGGGGGTCGAGGCAGCTGCGCCTCTAGCCAACCTCTGTATTCAATCATCCGCCAAGAAAAGGAGCGTTCAGCGCTTTCTCTAGACATTCGGGGGGAGAGAAAGAAAGGTGCAGGAATCAAATGGTAAAATGGTTTGCTTGAAAGGTGTTTACTCCGGGCCCTGATACTCTTGCAAAAGGGATCCGGTGATTGGGAAGCGCAGTGTACAGGCAAGCAATTCCCTCACATCCATGGGGAGCGGAGCGTGCGGAGTGGCCACGGTGCTGCAGACAGAATTAATAGATTTTTCAAAGTGATTGTAAAAGACCTGTATGACTGTAAAAAAAGAATTGGCCGTGGACTGGGGTAGGGTGTGTTTGCAAGCAGTCCCGGGTATGTGTAGGCGGCTGTGTACGTGGTATGAGTACAGCCAAGCTAACTTTAAAGGGAGATGTACTAAAACTTATGTAATGTATGAAACTGAATGTCCTTTCCTGACGTCCCTGCTGTGAACCTGAAAGGACTAACCCTGAAACGATTTTTAAAGCTGTCTTTGTTAGTCACCTTTTAAGCAATTTGTTTCTTTTCACGTTTCATTTTGAGTAAAAGGAGATAGGCTGGTTTCACTCCCCTCTGCACTCCTCCTCTATTGTTAGTCTCTCCCAGCTTCCCGTACAATTGTCCAGCTCTGCTCTTTTCAGAGCCCAGCGGAAGAGGATATTGTTGAAAAGAAAGAAAGTATTTCAGATTAAAGTCTGGCAAGCATTTGCATCCTCATTAGGCTTCAGACACATTTCCTCCCTCCCATCTCTTCTCCCCCAAAAGTAGCAGGATGACCAGTATTGCTTGCAATGTCTTAAGCAGCGGCAGAATCCCTCTTAGCCATTCACTATTCAATAAACGCAGCAAACAATAATCACAGTTTAAAAATGAAGCATGTTTATAATAATATGTACAACTGGGATCACAAATGTAACGAAAGCAGTGAATTCTTAATATTAAGACAAGCCTCATTCAGACTTGTGAGCTGGGGGCAGCGGATGAATTGCCCCAGCAGCGACACTGAGCATCTGCCCCAGGCAGGGTCGGGGATCGTGGCTGGTAGGAAGGGTGTAAGGGAAGGGGTGTGCAGTGAGGGAGAAAAGGTCAAGGCTGCATCTCTATTTGTTCTCGTTAAGTCATAGCTTGATGTAGCAAATGGTAATTAATAGTCATGTTAATGTTCAGAGGTAAACTGATATGACTCTCCTTGCTTCCTTTTGATTCCCAGCCATCATTTCAGTTATTTTCCTTTGAGCAGCACAGATGAAGCAGCGTTGGGTCTGGATGATCTTTGGAGAGACCCAGCCAGCAAACACATGGCCTTGCGGCATGTTTGCGCTGCACGACTCTGCGACGCGGCGCCTGGGCTCCTGGCACCATCCTTCTTCCCACTATGCTGCAATTAGCGGGAGGTGTCCCTGGGCATGACTGCAGTGCCCGGGAGAAGAGGGCTGCCGTGGGGTTTGTAAAAATAACGTAGACTCTTGTGAGGCTAAGCCGCCTCCTGTGGCCTCGTTAGTGACAATATTAGAACAGGGAGATGTGAACGGAGCGAGTGGAAAAGCAGTGCTGTAGACAAAGGGGAGCCGCGGTTCAGCAGGAGACCTCGCTGTGTTCTCCAGTGAACCCCAGCGCATGGTGCTCCGTTTGCTCCTAGTCCGAGCCGCAGCCCTGTGCGTGTTTTATCACAGCAACTTGCCAAGCTTTTGTGGCCCAAGGGTGCATACTTGGGAAGCTGGGAAGATAGTGAGTGGGATGAGAAAGAACTCAGTAATTTTGTGAGTTTCCTTCTGCTGAAAGTGACAGGAATAACACCCTTTCTTATTTAAAAGGCTCCCTCAGCTTCACTGGGTATTGTACAGAAACACCCTCCTTCTTTGCTTCTCTCTGACTTTCACCATTTTCAGAGACCTGCAATTTGATGACAGGTTTAATAATATAAGATACAATTGTCGTTTGTGTTGAGAAGAGCTACTGAAAGAACTTGGAGTTGTTATCACCTGTGATAGCGAAACGTAAAGGCACTGATTTGTTCAGTCCCAGTTTCAGGTGCTCGAGACCCAGTTTTTAAGACTTGTTGGGCGTTGGTGTCTGCTTGAGTTGTGTTCAATGCTGGGCCTAAGCTGCCAGTTACTCCAGCCAGTGACTATGTTAGATATACAGGCTTATTCCTTTTTCACAGCTGAAGACTTGTTCCAAGAGGCTCTGCCTTCCCACAGCACTGGTTCCTTCTTCCACCCCTTGCACCATATCAGAATTTTCTGTTGTTTTTTTTTAAACAGAGCCTTCATCTCTTTTTCCTCATGCTATCCCCTCTAGTGTGGTAATACCAGCACCCATTAACGGTAAGGGATAACGGGCCCCAGCTAGGGGCCATTTTGTTCACCGTGTGTCCCAGCAGCAGTGAGTGGGGCTGCAGGTGTCAGCAGTCTGGGTAGGACCTTGCCGGTGGCACTGGAGATACCCTGCATTTTGCTGGGACTATTGCAGTCAGAGGTGGCAGCCTCTGACCTGCTGCAATGGGAGGGTCTCACACCCTCCATTTCCCAGTAAAAAGCAGGATGCAGACTGGGCTGCAGCCAGTAGATTTACAGCAAATAGAATAAAACCAAGAATTAGACTGATAGAATTATAAAAAGGCTTTAACAAAGCCTCTAAGCAGTTTGTCATATCCTGCAATGTGATTGACTGATGTGCTGGACGGGAAAGTTCTCGAAAGGGTTGCGCAATGTGATGCATGTGCTGGTGCCATCCCATGGGAGAGAGCAGAACGCTCCAGTAGAATCAAATCAGTCTTTCCGCTTGCAGGACTGATTATCACAATGTGGGACATTTCCCAATGTTTATTATCCCAACAGTGCATTTCACATCTTCCAGTCCCCCTGTTAGTGCTATTTGCTCTTAGATCACTCTTTCTCTCCCTGCAATTCAGAGAATGGGCAGCTGCACATTTTAGCAAACTCTCCTGCTGGGGTCTGGAAATGGTGGTCAGCATCTAGGGAAAAGTGGTATGAATAGAACATATAAAATAGTGAGGAGGGTAGGCAGTGCCTGATGAGCCCATGGTCCTCAGCGGGGCTTGTAATGTTGGGCATGAGTGGAACTGAGGGCATTAAATCACATAGACCATGCCAAGAGAGAAATGTCAGAGATGCCTCCTGTGTGGGACCAGGACTCTCCCAGCCAAAGCACAGAGCAGATATTTAACTGTACTAACAGGGGTCCTTGTTTCTTTATGCAGAGCGCCACAGCCTTGGTCTTGCAGAGCTCCTGAGGGTGTTGTCACTGAAATTGTAGTTTCTTTCGGGAGCCAGGTGTCAGGGCTGAACAAAGAGTGCTCCAAGTAATGCCCATGGCAGCCCTTCTGCGGTGCCGCAGCTTGCAGCCGACTGCTGAGAGAGAACTGCTGCGCCAAGTGAACAGTGACACCTCCTCCGTCTGCGTCCGTGCGTCTGTACGCGTGCTGTGCTGCTGGGCGTGTGGAGGTAGTTGGACAGTGAGCCTGTGTCCTTGATAAATTGGGGTTATCCCCAGTCAGACGGCATCAATGGTTCAGGTTGCTTGCACTTCCCTGACCGTCCCCAGGTAGTTGCCCAGGACATCTGCGGCACAAGCCAGCCTTTTCCTGCATGCCCCCTCAGCCAGGACAACATCAATAAAAATGAGAATTTATGAGCTCTGTCATGTACAGCAAGCAAAGTGTCGTGCAACAAATTAATCACTGATTGTGGTGCAGTGCTGACTGGGAGCTTTCTGTTCTCTCTTGGCATCGTTGCAAGGCTGTTAGTTAAAAAACGAGTTTGATAAAGAGACCCTTGACTCCCAGCACTTCTGTCTCCTCTGTTACCTGCTCACCAAGCATGAGACACTGTTAGCCCAAAAGGTGCTTTTTACTGTTCAAGTTGCTCCAGCTTTTAGTCATCAGAATGTGACAGCACTGACAGTTCTCTGTGCTCGTCTGCTGCTTCCTATCCAGTAATTTTGGGATCACGTAATGACCTGCCTTCCAGCTTGGGCTGGGAGGAGCTGGGTACCTAAAGAACAAACAGTGCAGAAGCTTCTCTTTGGGCTTCAGCAAGAGGTTCACAGGGACCAAAAAGCCCTTGCCTCAAGCTCTGTTGCTTCCTTCCCATATTTACACAGCAGCAACAGAGTGTCTCAGCTCTGGTTTTAAAGCACTCCCAGGTGCTTTAAAGGGGCTGTGCCACAGCAAAGTGAGTTAAAAATGGCTCTTGGATCCTGCACGTGGCTCATAAAAACTGATGGCATTGTTGAGTCAGCTGACATACTGTTCCCTGAGCTCCAGATAGCATCCCCTGGCCTTCTGTAGGAAACTGTGTTCACTTGTCTGTATGTATACAAAGAGAGCTGGATGTATATGCATGACTTCTAAAATACAAAGTAGAGAGTCATTATGCAGCAGAAGCATAAAAACCTTATTAACACTTGATATAATTCTGACATCTCTGCTAGCAGTGTTTAGCGAGAGATTGGAAAGCATTTTTCAAACATGAACCCGCAGCCGCATACGTCTTCCTAGTCAATAAGGAGGAGCCAGAGCAGCAGGTGGGTGTTTTGTCCGAGTGACTCGTCGCATGGGAGAGCCGACCATTCCAGCCGGCAGCCCCCCAGACCCCTCGTGCTGCTCCTGAGCATGGCAGAGCTTTGGAGTCGAGCGCCGGGGCCACATGTTCCTGCTAAGCTGCTTCCCTTTCCTACTGGAGAGGTTTTGCTCATTGTTCTCTAATTTCAGCAGACAGGAAAGAACCCACCTTTGAATTCAGTTGCCTGCCCTGTCCCCACAGCTGGTGCTAGCAATTGTCCCAGTGTTCCTACCCAGACTCGCTTTCTTTGTTTTCCTACGGGTAGCTGTGCGAGGTTATTGTTTTTGCAGTAATTTTATTTATCCCTGACCGAGACTAGACCACTGTTTCCTACTGACTCATGTCACCTGCTGACGGCCTCTTCCTGTCCCTCGCATAAACGCAGTGCAGGGGTGGGCGATGGAGATGGTGCCTGGACCCCAGGTTTAGTGAATGCTCATACATTACAACAGCCCCACGAGAAACCCCGCAGAGGAGGGAGCAGCAGGGCTGTAAGGCTGCTGCCGTGCTCTGCGGGCAGTCTGGGACACACGTGAAGAGGCTGGGGAGAGGGAGATCTGCAGGGGACGTTGTCATGTGTTCGGGATGTTTTGCCCCTTGTTATGGCAGACTTGTATCAGCCGAGCCCATCCACCCTAATTTGCTCACGAGTGCTGTACCCTGAGACCCTCCGGCTACGCACATCACCTGTCAGCAGGCGCCGAGCGCTGCGTCAGAGACCCATCAGATTTTGAGGCACTGCCTCGAATGCTTGAGGGGTCCATGGAACAAGCTGCCAGCGGGTCTGGTTCAGCTGCAGGTTCAGTTTCGTTCATCAGGCTTGGTTCTTACTTTTTTTTTTTCCTTTCTGTTTTCTTTTTTAAGAGTGCTCTTGCATCAGAGCTGGGTGCTGTTGCCCATCTTTGGTGTTAGAGGGTGACTTGCCTCCTCCGCATGGAATGGAGCCCCTTCTGTTCCTGTTAATGCTAATGGCAATTACCCAGGCGCTGGAGAGGGAGCAGGGCATTGTACATCTTAGATGTAACATCAACATGAAATTTCATCACCTAGGTTTCAAGAAAAATAAACTGTGGCTGGACTTAAAACATAGTGGTGAGGAGGAGTAAGGGAGAGAGCCTTTTATGAGCATTGAGAATATTTGTAGCTAAGCAACCAACATCAGCAGGAAGAATAAATCAAAAGTTTCAGGGCTCTGCCTGGCTGCCTTCAAGGGTCAGGAACTATATTTTCCCTCTGTTAACAAGATTGCCTTCCTTTGAAACATCAGCTATTAGCTACTGCTGGAGGCTGGATACCGTATTAGATAGACTAGAAGCTTGTTGTGGGATACTGGGCAGAAACATAAATGGAAGGACAGAGAAGATAAGCATCTTGCCAAAGGCCATGAAGTGAGTCAGGCCTCCCAGCGGCAAACAGGAAAATGCTCCTGGAAAAGTAATGTCCAACACATATATAATAATTTCTAATTATTGTTGTGTAAGTCCTCCTAACAACTCTTCAAGGTAGCAGCTATAGACTATATTCCCATTTCACAGTTGGCAAAAGTCGAGTGACTCGATGACTGTAGCAGTTTATGTTTGAAACAGTGAGTCTCTGTGGCTTTGTTCATTTTATATATTTGTACAGTTCCTGTTGCTTGGGGCACCGATCTCCATTGCTATGATTGCAACACAGGTCCGAGGCCTGTTAGATAATTGAGCTTTATTTTCTACAAAGATATTATGCAGTGTTCTTCACTAGGTTGCACCAGAAAACCTAGAAGCAAGACATTTTACTTTTAAATAGGTTTTATTTATAAAGAGGAAATTTCCCAGAAATGCCAATGGGAATGGCAGCAAATCAAATCCCAGCAGCAGTTTCTCAATGGAACTTCTTTTTTTAAATACCATCTTACAACCTCAGGGTATTTTCCATCTCTGCTTCTTCCTCTTGCTTAGTCAAGAGCTGGTTAGGAATGATGCTCCAGTCTCTACCCTTGTCCTGGCAGCCTCACTGATCACAGGGCTCGTGCATGCCCTCTGCACTCAAGAAGATCCCCTTAAAATACTTCCGAACCAAACTGCTGGAGCCCTGAGACCCTGCTAAATACATGGCTGTCATACCTCACAAATCTAGGCCTTAAATAGACTTATTCCCTGATCAGGAACCCCAGAGACCTCTTAGCCTTCATAGACACTAAAGTTGGTGTTAATTATAAAGCTGAGTGTATTAAGGCCAGATCTCGTGGTATTTATATGGAACTGTGTTCCTAAACCAGATTTATTATTGTAATGAGAGGAATGAACTGTAATAGAGGATAACTTGTGTGGTCTTGGACTTCCAAGACCTGTCCCAGTACCTTCACATTTCTGGGCAGTGCTGTGCCAGAACATGCTCCTCAGCAGAAGGACTGTCCACATATTTTAGCACTTTATATGGCATTTTCTCCACTTTTCCACCCAGAAAGCTTCCTGTAGCATTGAGCATTTCAGTGGAGTTTTAAAAAGTGTGTCTCGATTTTTATGTATTCATGCTCTTTGTATGTTGATCTCTATTCAGGGCATCCTTTTAAAGACGATGACAAGCATATAACTTTTAGGAGGCAAACGGCTGTTTTTTCTGTCTTATTTACTGATACAGCTGTAAGCCTGCGTGATGGTGACTGGAGTAACTCAGCTGTGAAAAGCACTTACGGCTTTGAAAGCAGAGGGTGTTTCTGTCCATTAACACCAGAGTTTGCAGAAGCCCAGCTGGGTGGGGAGTCCATTTAGTCCCAGTCCCACAGCTGGGCTTTGAGAGGTGGCTTGAGCTGGCAGGTAGAGATTAAATGGCTGTTGGGTATATTTAGCAATAACACTATGCCAGCATGACAGTAAATGATTTTGGGGGCATTATTAATGTTAACATTCATTCAGGATGGATTTTATTTTTCATATTAGAAAAACTATTGCTTTTGGAAGTAATGCAAACACAGTTTGGAAGCAGCACTGACTATTTTAAAAGAAAAAAAAAAAAAAAACGCATTGGTGCATGTGAGGGAGACATTCTGGAAAGAAAAAGTACGGCCTGGGTTAAGAGAAACCCAGTGCATTCATATAGATCTAAGCTTTTCTCTTTTGCTATTTTTCCCCTCCCTCCCACCCGCCTCGGGACTGAGGTGAGGTAGGATCTGATCTGCTCCCACTCCTCCGTGTGTAGGAGCTGAACCGCTCTGGCTGGTTCCTGAGTTATTCCCAGCTCCCATTCCGTTCAGACCACAAAACAGCTCCCTGAGGCACCGACGGACTTTCTGAAATGCTTCCACAAATACAGATAAGCACAAACTGTTGAAAAACAAACACTCGAACTCTCTCCAGACCCTTCCTCTGCCTGCAGCGAGTGTTCTGTGGGGCAGACCCAGGGAGCGGTGGGGAGAGCCGGGACACCGGGTTGTGGGGTGAGCGGCTCCTGCCTCAGGGCTGCCTCAAGTTTTCCCTTCCAGGGAAGGAAATACACCCAGCTGATTGTGAAAGAGGTTGAGGACACTGTAGTCACCTTAAAAATGCATGTTCAAAGTAGTTGTTTCAGCTTTCTTACTCCATTTGATGTGCTTTTTGCCCCTTGTCTGCTTGATAGTATTTTGTTCGGTCAGCTTCTCTCCGTTTTTGTCAGTACGACCAGTCCGCGTGTCTCTTACTGGAGGAAAAGCACAACTCAACGCCGGCAGCTGCCTGAACTCAAACTACTCTGTCTCATGATTTTTAAGTTGGGTACTTTTCACATTGGCAGTGCCTCTGGGGTAACTAATGTTATTTATTAATTAATTCTTTGCATTACAGCCAAGCACGCATAGCAGTCCCAGCCTGTTGCTGCTTTGTGCTGAGCAAATCCATACCTGGAAGACAGCTGTTTGTGTGGGAAAGTCTCCAGAGGTGAAAGGTGAAAGAAAAATGCAAAACGGTGAAAGACTTTTGGTCATTTCAATCAAAAGTAACACTGGCCCCATTTTTTCCTGAGATACCCCCAGCTCCTTGAAGTCTGAGCTTTTAAATGTCACTTTGGTTGTAGTCACAGGGAGGAGAGGGCTGAGCTGCCCGACGGGGGCTGGCAGGTACAGGAGCTGCGGCACGGCACGGCACGGCACGGCATGTGGGCACCAGCGTGGCCTCGGGATGGCCGTGCGAGGGCGAGCTGGGAGCGGAGGGGCCGTGGCCACGGTGCCCCGTCCGCCCACAGGGTGCCCATGGGTGCTGGACGGTCCTTCCCAGCTCCGTGCAGGTCCTGGGCTGGCTGGGCAGTCCTGCCGGGGAGGTCCCGGGTGGGTTTCTTTCTCTGAATATGAGGCGAAATTGCTCTTCAGTGCTTCTTTTAGGGTGTTTTCTCTACCTCCTTTTATGCCCTGTAAATGCCTCTTTTTCACTGTTACTTTTTTTTTTCCCAAAATCACAGCCTCTTGTCTTTAGTTTAATTTTTACATTTAGTGAAGTAGCCCTGTAATTAAATGTTCTTTAACAAATCCCTGGGCAGAGTATCTCATGACAAAAAAAGCACTTCAATTTTATTATTATTACTAACGCAAAGTAATGAAATGTTTGAATCCTTATCAAGTGTAATTCAGGGGGTTAATCATTTAAGTTGAAAGGAAAAGTTAGCTCCATCATTTATGCTGAACTGATCTGCCTAGTGTCCTGTTACGTTCTTTACTGTTTATTTAGATCTTGAGACTATATTGTTCTGGCCTAGAACATACAATACATGTAATTGCTCATGTGTTTGTATGAGCTTCTGTACGTTAGCACGGTGTGGTTGAGTGTGTTTTGTTTTCTACTTCACTGGGCAAAGAGTTAGCAATAAGCTAAATACAGGGAAAGCTGAACAAGAATAATCAACTTTTGATGTCTGTGATGTCTAGCTTGAGAAACCTACTAAGCACCTAAGAAAAGCAAAGTAAGCCTTAAAAACATCTGAACTTGCTGAAATGTTCTCACTGAGAAATATTTTTGCATCTTCAGTTTGAACTACAAAAAAAAGCAACTCTGTGAGTCAGTCAGACAATCCCACATTTCCTTCTGAATTGGACTAGCTAGCAGTTCATACACTCTCCTTTCCCATCTCCTGCTCTGAGCTGTGTGTGTTAATTATTTCCAGACCCCAGCTGAAGGCTGAGAAAGCAGTTGGGGCAGATGTTGGCCACCTGGGCTCTAGCAACAAGGCTTCCCAAAGCCGGGACAGGTTCAGCTTCCAGAGCAATAGTTCAGACATCGAACCATTGTCAAAACTAGGTCAGCTGGATATCAAAATCTGTTTGCTGGATATCCTGCTTTGGGGCATTTGAGCCTGGGCAAGCGTACGGCAACTGTGGGCTGTCAGCGTACAGCAACGTGACTGTGTAAGATGGGTCTCTCCTGTTGCTGTCAGTACTCCGCTGATTAAGATGGCAACAGCAAGAGTCCTTTGGGAAACCAGAAACCAGTGTAAAGGTTAAAAGCAGTCATTGTTTGGTATTTAGAGGCTTTACAGATAAAATTGCACATCTCTGGCAAAGGACATCTGCAGCAGATGCAGATAGTTGGGGAATGTATTTAAAACCTCACTAAGCAGCGGTCTGCAGGATAGGAAGCCTAACTTGCAGAACTGACAGTGCTGACTGCATCCACAAATCCGTGTGTGCCAGAGCTCCGGGAAAGGGCAAGGAGACCAGCAATACTGAAACAAGGCAGAGGATACGGTAAATCATTCCAAAGAAGGACTTTGGACGCCTGTGCCCTGGTTCATGGCTGTGTCTGTACTGGATGTGAAGCCACAGCAGAGTGCGTGTCCCCAGCATCCCTGCATCCCCCCGCGCCCCTACCTGAGCAGTAATCCCTCTTGTCCGCAGCTCTTCCTCAGGAAAACACACTGTCCTGCCCCGTCCTGTCTTCAGTAGCCAAGGAACGGGGATTTTCCTGGAGTCATGGTGCATCCAGTGCCATAGACAGGGTTCAGCTCCTTCTTCAGCGTGGCTTCATGGCCTCTGAGGCTCCGCGTGGGCTCTGTGCTGGTGCCCAGCTCTTCTAGTTAAAATGCAAGGAGGAGAGGAGGCAGAGGGAGACAATCTCACACGGGAACAGGAGAAGCGCAGGTATGTTGGGGCGGTTCTGAGGCAGTGGAAGAGTAAGTTCAGCTGGAAGGAGGAGGGCGGAGGGTTAGGACTTGTTAGTCTGCATGTGGCCAGCTGAAACGTTCCTTTCTTCTGATCATCCTTCATCCCGTCTTTGATCTGAGCTGTACTTTTTCCTGGACGACTTCCAACATTCTTGGTGTAGCTATGAAGCTCCCTTTTTTCCCCTGTGCAGGCCACATCCCTCAAATTTAAGAAAGACACTGTGATGATGAAGTAGGACTGTTGTGTATAAAGTCATTTCTGGATAAACATGTTTGACTTCTTCAGGTGTTCTTGATCTCTCTTTATTCCTAGAACAAGCACAGAACAGGCGACAGCAGGACAGGCTCCTACATTCATCCCAATAGTTTGACTTAGTGCAGTGTGGAAAATCATCCCCATAAAGGGTTCAAGTTGTGGTTTGGGTACAGATGTCCAATAAATTGAGAACTTTTGGCAACCCTCATTTCTAGACTGACATGTCAGACAGATTCACATGCCAGAAGCACACTGGGAAGCAAAGACTGGGTTGGGAATGATGCCAGGAGCCAAGATGCATTTGTACAATTTTGGAGCCACAGCTTGGCCATCTCTGGCCTAGGCAGCAGGATGACGGAGAGAATCCCAAGGTAGCTAGCTAGATAACGATGTTGCTTTTACAAGGACAACAGAAAAAAGCATTGCACCCTGTTCCTACTTAGGAAGGTCGGACGCAAAAGAGAAAAGGCTTCTTTCTCTAGAGGTGAACAGTCACTTCTCCTTCCTAGAGCAGTAGAAGCCTGACACTAGATAAGTAGCTGTGAGATGATTCATAAAAAACTAATTTATAATTTGCCAGAATATAATCCTATTTGATCAGTGTTATTCAGTTCCTCTTTCTTTTAAAATTCAGTGCACTTAACTGTTCTACGAGGGTTTATGAATGTTTAAAAATTGCTTTGTGGTCCCTAAAGTAATTTGACAAGTCTGACAGCTATTGATTAAAAACCTGAAATTATTCAGACTGTAGGATGACTTGGGGGATTAGATAGAAAGTTTTTTCAAATGTGAAAGGAAATAAGATGTTGGAAAGTAAATATGTTCTTGAATATTTTTGAAAAATCCATTACAACTGTGAAATTAAATTGAAATGAGATACTTCGTGTGGAGATGAAGGAACTAAATGCTGGCTTTACTATTTAGGCATGGGGTAGAACTCACCGTCCCGGGTCCGACAAATGTTTCCCTGGAAGATGCTGGTGACGGGGCTCTGGCACGGATCCCACCGCAGGGTGCTGTGGGGAGCCCTTGGGGAGCCCTGTGCGCCTGCCCGTTCCTGGCCAGGGACCAGCCGGCTCCTTCCATTCAGCCGTTCTGCATCACGGAGTTAGATGCCAAGCAAGGTCAGTGGACAGCTGTGGGGCTGACAGGAATGTGCCTCTTTCTGTCCAATACGTATGTTCCTGTCTGACTCTGCGGGACAGATGGGAGCTAATTGAGCCTCAGACTAAATGCCCGCAGCCTCCCTGATTGTCCTAATTTGCACTCCTCATGCAAGGGCTGCTGTGGTAGTTGGGAGCAGCTATTATGCAGGATACCTCTGTCTCAACTTGTCCTTCTTCACCAGACCTCCAGGAAGGATATCCAAGAACTGGCTATACATCTCTGTACATGCCAAAGAGACTCTCCTAGGAAATCATTAGACCAGCCGGGCCATTTTCCATATGACCAGAAGGGACCTCTTCGTTCAGCAGATCCAGACTTGTTCTGTTACTTGATGACCATGTTTTAGAAGATCCTTCATAAACATATTTTTTCCATCTTAACATCACTGAGGTTTTCGCCCCCATTCTCCCTCCTTCTGGAAGGCTAATCTCAAATTTCACTTCTCTCATGGTTAAAAGCCCTCTCCTGATGTTCAAGTCTGAATCTATTCACAGCCAGTTTTTAGCCACTTGTTTCACCAGTGCCGCCGTGCAGCTTGAATAGTTCTTGTCTTTCTCATGTACTTACTCTGAAGTACATATAGTCCTCCTGCCCCTCAGTCTCTTCTTGCAGACTGAACAAGCTGAGTGTCACAACGATCCAGCACCATGCCGAATATGACCCAGCAGGTGACATATCCCTCCACCCCTCTCCGAATCGAGACTCAGGTCAACCCCATGGGGCAGAGGTGGGCACTTTCCCAGCTTGGCTGCAACACCCAGCTTTCAGCCCAGTCAAAACACTCTGCAAATCCGAGTGGATGATCCGTAGCCAAACATCTCCAGGACTGAAGAAGTAACTACCCCGGCCCACTGGCAGCTGGCTGGGAATGAGGGCAAACACCGATGTAGCAGCTGGGCTTGTAGTGCAGAAACGAGTTCATCTGCTGCGTGTGTTGTGGGAGAGCCCTCCTTCCCTGAGCCTGGGGGGAAACATGCTGCTGGGCACAGAAACCCCCTGTGCACCCTTCTCTGAACACAGAAACTGCAGCTATCTCGTCTGTACCCGAGAAAAATGTCTAGCTGCTGGTTATCAGCGCTGTCGCCAGGGGACACGTGTCAGCTCAGGTAGAAGGGATCAAAATATGTGAGTCTGTGGGCTGGAACAAAGCATCTGGTCAGCTTTGCAGGGTATGTCTGCCAAGGCAGGTAGTCTACAAAGACCTGGTTCTCCTTTCGGTGGCATTATTATTGCTGGTATTTAATCAGATAATTGATGGCTGTTGGTATTGGTTAAATTCTTGAGTGATTCTGTCTGCAGAGATAATAAAGTGTTTGTTATGATGATTCAGTTCCCTGGATTGAACAGTAGATTTGTGAATATGGAGATATTAAATGAGCAGATCATAGTGGGCTTCCTTGGCCTCTTACCTCAGCGGGGTACCATGCAGCCCTTGCTCATCTCCAGTAATTCTCAGTTTCACTGGGATCGGCATAAACCACACGTTCAAAAGCTTTAGTTAGAGGAATCTGCAAGCTACGATATGGAGCTTGTACATGGTGTCACTAGACTGTGCATGGTATTTTAAACCCTTGTGCTATATATGGCCCTCAGTTATATTTCCGTGACAATATTAAGCTTTAAAAAGATGAGTGGAAAGAAAGGAGACCTTCAAATTTAGTTACTGCCAGAAAATACTAGGCACCACATAGTTGTCATTCTGCAGCAGACAGGGATTATCCATAAACCCTGTACCTCCAAAGTGAAGGATAGTAATAAAGCTGACCCCAGGCGCACTTCGAACTTAGCTACCTCTGATTAATTAAGTTTTTCCTTCCTTGAGCCTGATTTAGTACTTATGGTCAGAATGAAGGATTTAAGTTAAGAAACTGTTGAGAAATTGAAGGACAGCTCTCATCCCCTCTTTCATCCCCTTCCCTATCACATGCACACACACGTGGGTAGTAGAGGGCTTGATGTGGCTGCTGAAAAATCGGTCTCCAAAGGCATTCCCGTCCCAGAATTCCTGTCATTCCTCCTGCAGTTGCACCGCTTTCCTTGTGGATTTTTGTTCCTGCCAAGCTTGAAATGTCAGTGGGGCATGGCAAACACTTGGTTAGTATTGGCTGTAGGTCTCAGGACAGCGTGGAAGGTGTAATAATGATTCTGCATTTATATGGAAAGTAGGAAGGTTTCTGTGCAGCTGTGGGGTATCTTTCATTCATTCATTCATTCATTCATTTAATGACTGAGCTTTCTGGGATGTTTAAAATCCGTCAGTGGCAGGGCTGAGGCACAGTGCAGCCCTACAGGACCCCAAGTTCAGAGAACTTTTCCTCTGCTTCAGACAGCAGGGGCTGGGAACGAAGATGAGACCATGGCTGGTTCTGTAGCTCCCCGGAGTTCAGGTTTGCACAACAGCCCTGAAACTTCACAGCCCTCTTTGGGTAATAGCTATAATGATTATAATACGAGTTCATTAACGTGCTGGTATTTACAGCCTTCTATATGGGCAGGGAAATGTTGAATAAAACATAAAGAAACCTGTGCAGGTACGATGAAAACACTGGATTTAAAATTTTTGGTTGTCCTTGCAATGACTTGCCTAGCCCAGAAGACAATGTGGTTTGAAGCAGGACCGTCTGGTGCGAAAGCGTGGCACCCCGCGCTGCCAGGGCTGCCCGGCACTGCCAAAACCCCGCGGGGCTGGAGCCCTGTGCCAGCAGTAGGGACCTGGGGCTCTTGGGGCTTCCCTGCCGTGTGTAGCACCGAGTGACAGCGCTCAGAAATGCCTGTCCTCACCGGGGGCTGTGAGTACACTGGCTGAGCCAACAGCCTATTTCTGGGGTCTGGGCAGGTCCTGCTGCTCGTACCTGTACGCAGGAGGAGACAGCCACGGTGTGGACACGGCATTTTGTACCTGGGTGACAACTTTGTGGCTTCTGACTGACGTGTGCAGGATTATTTCCACGCTGCAGTGAACAGGCCAGTAGTATACATCACTTTGCTGAGATGGACAGACACTGGCTTTGAAAAGTCTATTACGGTACAATTAGTGATAAGGAGAAGTGCAAATATGAGGCAGAATGGCTCAATTTCTTTTTTTCCTCTGCTGCTTTGGTATTTGGTGACCACGATAGAATTGTTTTGTTTTAGAAGGAGTTTTATAGAACATAGTTGGGAATATGTTTGCTTCTACCAACCAATTGAATCTGCTCATGTCCTGGAAAGTCATTCAACCACTACTTTCCTAATTTGATTGCTGCAGTTGGCGTGCTCTGCGCAGCGCTGGTGCTGTATCCCAATAAATGCTCAAGGATTTAGAGGGGTGATGGTTTTACATGTGTAGTCAGATCTAAAAAAACTTGTCAGAAGTGATTCTGCTGATCCCTTAATTAGAATTCTTTAACCACTTTTTCGAGGAGAAACAATAGTTTAGAGTAATGAGAGAGTATGTTTTGATTGAAGGATGTACAATAATCTGCCCTGAATCTGCTTTGCTGCATTGTAGGAAATTAACTTATTTCTCTATATTTGTTCATATTCAAAGCATAAATAATTTAGCATTTTGTCTCTGTCTGTGAATGTGAGAAGCATGCTTGCTGATTTCAGATCAGATGGAGCAGTGATGTTTATTACTCTGATGTTGGGAAATGATTGTTGCATATTTAATATCACCATAAATAAAAATCCTGTAGCTGTGTTCCCACTTGTGGGAGTGGCATGTGGCTCTCCTAACACATCTGATCCACAGGACTCAAAGCTTTTGTGTGATGAATGCAGGGGCTTTGCTTGCCCACAGTGATACAGGGCATGAGTGGCAACTGCATTCACCAGCGTGCCCTGCCTGGCTGGTGTCCACCCGCGTCCTCCCGCTGCACTCTCAGCCCCAACCTGCTCAAGCAAAATCATTTATCTTACACAGAAGTACTCGGAGACTTACACTGTGTGACAAAGCAAATACCAGAAGAAGTAAAACAAACCTCATTAAAATAAAGTGGCTGGATGATAAGGCAAATGTTTAACATACCTTTTAAAAGCAGTATTTCTTTTCTTCATTTTATCTTACTAATGCCTTTAAAAACTGCCTGAAAGTATTTTATAGTAATTGCCAAAGCAAGCTGGAGTTTTTAGCATTCTTACAATGGGCATTGAACATCTCTGATTTTAGTAGGTTTATTTCAAAGTGTGGGGAAAATACCATGCAGTGGGTGAGTATCTGGGCCATGCCTATTATTCCTATTTATAATTAAAATTTCTTCAAAGTGTGGCACAAGTATTACAGCATTCTGAAGTAATGGGCCCAGGTGTTCTGCTGCACCGTAGTAGTTTTGCAGTGTTTTGCTCCATTCTCTGCTGTGCATGTATGCAGGATTTTCTCGGGCACCTTGCTGAACTCCAGCTTGTCACCCAGCGCCGTTTTCCATTTTCTCCTCTAAAAGTCACTGGCACGGAGATAAATTCTTGTGTATTTTACCTAAGACACTTGCCAGAATAAAGGGAGCAAGGCACTGCTTGGCAATAGTGAAAAGCAAGGGAGAAAGAGAGAGCTTTGTCCATGAGCCATTTGCAAGCCAAGACAGTCCCGCTAGGTCACATTCTTGTTCTCTCAGCCTTGGCATGGATCGCTTCTTTTTAATGGAGTCCAGTGTTCCCAATGTTTCCAAACTTGTTTTAGTGTTTGCAGCAAGCTGGGATGGTCTCCGAGAAACAGTTTGTCTGGATCTGATTTAGAGCAAGGCAGCGTCATTGCGCTGGAAGCACGAGAGTCTCCACGCGGCTCTCCAGCCCCGTGAAGGCAAAGGGATGGACGTTGCTCCCACTTGCACTTGGAAGGCTGAGGTCTCCGAGAGGGTCCGCGTCAGTGTCTCGGGGTGGATCCGGCACGTGCTTCTCGGGTGCCTCTCCCAGTTGTCCCCACTTAAGTGCGCTTGGGTCTGCACCACGCAGCCGTCCTGGCGCCTGGAGTGCTTTCGGCAGGAGCTGAGCCCGCCGGTGTGCTCCAGGAGCAGCGCGACGCTGCTCCAGCCGCCTCCCCTCCCCGCGACATCAGTCCTCAGCACCAACTCTTCCTGCCTAAAATTCGCTCCTGTTGTACCGTGCTACCTGCTGAAGTGGTCACAGCCCAAATACAGTGTTGTTGGAGGAAGAGAACTGTGCAGAGAAGGAAAGCCCTTCCGTCCAGCCCTGAGGAGAAACTCCACTGACGCCAGCAATACTGGACAGTGTTAAACAGATGTGGATCAGAAATGGTTCAAACCCCTTCCTTTACTGGAACACAGCCGTTTTCCTTGTTTAGTATTCTAAAAGCAGAGTTAATAACTATTTTTGTCTCTATTCTCATTTCTCACGTATGTATAAAGTCTCTGTTGATGTTTAGCTTGACAAGCCAGGCTGCAGTTATGATGCCAAAAATCTCAAAACTGTCATGGAGTGAGACAAGGATAAAGGAAAAAAACAACTTAGATAAAAGGGGTATGGACTCAGAAATGCTGCATGTGGCACACTTCCCAATCCTCAGAGAGACTTATTAATTTACATTGTGGAAGTCTTTATGGTGCACAGCTCAAGTGGCTTTCTGGCTCCACTTGGGATCTCACTGGATTTACGAAGAAGCTGCTTTCACACTCTACAGGCAAAGGCATTTAAAAGCATTTTTGTTTCTTAAAGTGTATAAGGTAATAAAGTGTATAAGGGATAGCATAAGGGAAGCCACATATCAAAGGCAGGCCAAGACTATACTCAGAAATTGCACATCAACCTAATGCGGGGCGGGGGGGTGGTTCTTGCCTTCTTCCAAACAACAGCATTCAGACTTAGATTTAACTTTCCGTCCTTTGCTGCATCCTTGGTGCTTTCTGTCTGAGCAGGAAGATGATCCGGGTTAGGCACTGTCTGACGTTACATCACAGGCGGGCGTTGGGACAAGTGTTTGGGTTTCCTCCCCAAGCTTCCTTCCAGCTGTTTTCCTTTTGTCAAGACAATTACATTGGTCGTTATTAAAATAAAAACAGAAGGGGAGTAAAATGATTCATCTTTCCAAGCAGCTTTGCTAAAGAGTGTCATTAATTCAACATCGTCAGGAATGTGTCTGCTTAGGAAAATGTGCTTTGTCCAAGGGACTGGACTGCTCAAAAGGCTGCGCCCTTTTTCACCTGGGAGGGCTCAAATATAACCCTGAGCTAGTGACCACTGTTTCTGACTGGGACCAAAAAATCGATGTTTGCCCTGGCACCGTCGTCCCCTGGGGTCAGCCAGGTCGGGGCGGGCAGACACGAGAGCAGGGTCAGGCCTCGGCTCTCCCTCCTCGAGGTGAACCCATCAGAGCAGGGCTGAAGCCCGCTGCCAGTGAACCGTTGTGGGAAACGTGTTGCTGCTGCCAGCCCCAACTAAAACTGCCTGTTGCCCAGGGACTGGGCTAACACTTTCCACCAGCTCTAATCTCTTTATAAAAAAAACAAAACTAAACTAGAAAAACCCTTAAACAAAAAATCTAAGTTGTTATCCCATCATTTGTAAACATGGATGTGTGCGTTGTGGGCACTTCAGAGAGAAGGTGCTTGGCAGCTTTTCCGAAGTTGTCTATATGCTGCACAACAGCTGCTGGTGCAGCTGGTTTTTGCAGAAGCCTGTAGGTTGGAGAGCACAGAGCATTTAACCCATCCCTCTGCATCAGGGGAAGATTGGCTTGTATTATCCTTGCATTACGTCCTGTAATCAGCCACCCAGATCCTCATCAGTTGTGCTTTTCCCAACTGTCCAAAGAAGTGAAGATTTCATGGAACGTTTTTCTCACTTGGCAATTGTTTTAATTTTTCAGAAGTCTGCATTGTATCAGTACCGTCCCTGTCCCACGCCTTTGATGCTGAATGCGCCCAGCAATTTGAATTGTCGTGCTCATGCTCTGTAAATGAGATATGACTGGAGGTTATGGAGTGACTTAGTCACAGAATGTGCTCAGTTACTCATCAACAGCCAGGGTCCCTTTGTGTAATTCCTGTTGACAAGCTGGTGATTTCCTAATGGAAAGACAGCCCTGACACCGCAGGCATGTGCACAGCCTTCCAGCCAGGGCCTGGAGTGAATCACGCTCCACGTGATCACCTCCAGCGAGACCATTCCCGAGCGTGTGTGTATGTGTCTGGGGTTTGGAAGCTCGCAGCAATTGTACTGGTCTGGAGGATGAAGTCAGGGAGTTACAAATGCAGCGCAGGCAGAGTGGACTAATACTAGGGGGCTGATAAGAGGAAAAGGAGCTTTTTGCCTCACAATTTGAAGCCAGTATGGACTGAGATGGCCAGCTGCTGCTTTTAAGGAGCACTGGAGAGGTGTCACTATATGAGGTCCCCCAAGGGCATTCCCCCTTGCAGCCCCATGTGGCTTCTGCCACCCCGGCCGGCAGCCTGGGCAGGGGGCACCCGTCCGGGCAGCGGTGGCTGGGCTCCTGGCTGGGCTCCTGGCTGGGGAGGTGGCCCAGCTCTTGCTGAAAAGAGCTCCCTTTTCGCCTGAGCTGGTTTGGGAGCTTCAGCTGAATCACCAGCGTTCAGCAGTGCCTGCGTGTCCCCTGGATGAATCCTGCTCTGCCTCCAGCCCTGTAACAGAGACGGCTGGAGATGGCTGGGGGTCAGTACTGCCCTGGAAAGGAGGGACAGTACAATCTAGGGCCACGCAGCGTATACTTTTTAAATGGCTCCAGCTGTTTTATGAAGCCATTTTAGGTTTTAGTGCTGCTTGTGCAGGACTGGCGACTGCAGTGGCTTTACAGCTCTTGTTTTTGATGGCAAGTAGAAAGCAGTTGGGGCTGGTTGAGCTGGGCTGGACTTTGCTTCACGGTGTTTACAGTGCCGTTGTTCATTTGGGAACTAACCTGCTGCTTTCGGTTTTGATCCACTGAAAGGGTATATAAAGACATCCAGCCTCTCGCTTGCGAGGCTGGCAGGGAGAAGAGGCGGCACAGCCGGCCAGCTGGCTCCTGCCCGGAGGGAGGTGAGTCACGCTCATCGGCTGGCACGGGGCTGGGGGGGTTCTCCGGGGCATTGCCCACTCGGTGCCCACCCAGGCGTACCACCCGCTATTCTCCTCTCTGGCTTCCTTGCTCCGGTGCTGGCCACAGCATCTGGGAGTTGAGGGCAGGCTCCGGTACCCGCTGGGAGCCTGCTGCCTGTCCGCCTCTCTGCCCTTCCCCACGCTGGGGATGCTGCAGGACCCACCTTCTTCTTGGGCAGTGCTGGGTTCCTAGTTGCTTGTTTTTCTTTTAAGCCTTCTACCTGTGTTCCCATCTGATGGAGTCTTGGGCGGGAAAAGAGGCGTAGGGAATGAGGAGAGGAGGTGGCAGGGGGCTGGGAACAGGGCAGAGTGGGGGCAGTGGATGTTGGGAGGGAATTTGCAGAGCTGGACCCCGGAGTTCAGCCTCGTGCTTCGGGCCATTCTGGCTTAACCCTGCCCGAGCATTGTTCAGTCCCTAGTTGTCCGCTCCGGAGAAGCTTTCCGGGATCTGTTGCGTGCGTGCCCTGTCTGACGGCGGTGGCCTCGGCCACAGGCAGCTCAGCTCCCTGGGCCAGTGTGGCCGTGCTCAGTGAAGTAGGATTATCTTTATAGTCGCTTAAACCTACAGGTCTGTCAGCCGCCTCCCCAGGTGGAGTAGGTTCTGATTTACTGATTTACAGCTTGCATTGCCAGAGTAAATTGCTCCGCTAACAGCCAGCTGATGGGAGTCGGGCACCTTCGCAACCCGGAGCTGATTAAACTTGCCCAGCGTGCCAGAGATGTCACCCTGGTTGGGGTACGGCCCATCATACTCTGCCTCTTCTCTTTGCCTCATCTTAAATTCTCATCAGAGAAGGCACAGAGCCCGTCACAGAGCCATCAGCCACGTGTGCCCATGGACACACCCCCCTCCAAAACAGAGCCTGGTTTTAGCTGTCATGGTGTAAATCCAGGGCAGTCTCATCAGCTCAGGAGCAGATTGCAATTTTGTTAATGAGAACATACGCTGGCCCCATGTATTGCCAGGGATTTGACCTAAGCTTAGCATCTGTCAGGGTAAGAAAAAGTGGTTTAGTGGCACTGGCATAGTGGCAGTTCAGAGGATAGGGAGCGGGGCAGAGAGGGTTGCTGGCTCTTCCCTCTTGAGGGACAGTTTGTATTCCAGCAGAGGAAGAAGAATATTTGTGGAAATCAATGTTTTAAGAAATTAAATGCAAGAACAAAATCTAATCCCTAACTTTCCAGATCAAAACATTTCAAATTTTCTCAGAAGCAAGTAAGATAAGAATTTTTATTTTCTGCTATGCAGATTTAACCCTTCAGAGTTGGGGAAACAAAAAGCAAAGCCAGTGACAGTGAGCAGAAAAGGCAAGAGTCAGGACTGTGTGTAAGGAGTGGAACCCAGGCTAGATCTGCAGGAAAAGATGTGTCCATGCAACTACGTTTACCTTAACTCAATCTAGTTACATCAACTCAGGCTCTTAGTGTAGTGTGTCTAAATGGTTTTAACTCTTCTTGCGATCAGTACAGGCTAATGGCCGGTAGGTTTACACATTAAGAATGTGGTAAAATTGCAGATGAGGCAGGCACACTTCTACCTCAAAGGAATTAACTGAGGCCAAGCCAGGTTGTGGGGAGCTGTGTGGTGACCCCAAATACCTACTGCAAGGGAAAAGCCTCCCAGATTCTGTCTCTGTAAAAATTCTGCACGACACAACTATCAGTGTAAAATACAGGCATTTTTGCAATGAAGATGAGCTGGAGTTTAATTTGGTTCATAACTAAGGCAAGTTAATCCTGTTCAGGCAAGGATCAAACCAGTTTCGGTGCATCTGTGTCAGTGCTTTGCATCTGTCTAACTAGATTGATTTAAAATAACTTGGTTACAAAAGGAAATTGTTTCTCCTGTACAACTACTGAATCAGGGCTCAGACCAGTCCCTGTTCCTGCCTTCATTCCCTTCCTGCAGTAGGAAGCTTTTGGTCAAGTTCCCCTCTGGTTCCCTTGTGTAGTAGACAAGGATGGAGATTTTCGTGTATCAGACAGGGCTGCTCACAGAGCTCGTTAGGAATCTCTTCATGTCCCATCCGCAAGATGGTAAAAAGTGTCAGAATGATTTACTGGGTGTAATTTAATCTCTCTCAGAGAAATAAGTAATCAAATGTTAGGAAAACAAACGTTGGTTGACCTCTCTGTTTGAAGCTCGTATGTGAGTAATGGGAGTTAGGGGGTTTTAAACTTGTTATCTTCCGCTACCACAGACAACTCTTTAAAGAGAGCTGAGACCAAATTTAGAGTTGAACTTTCATCCCTTGAGGGGAAGATGGGTCCCTGCACCCCTGTCTGCTCTCCAGGGCAGCGGGTCGATTGGAGCCGACGTGTATCGGAGAACACAGCCCAGGACTGTACCGCGTTGACAGCAATGGCTCTGCAGCCCCTTCCCCTCCAGGCCGGCAGCCTCGCTCCTCAGTCCCCTCCGCAGGATCCGTGCAAGGTGAGGGCTGAGGACAAGTACAAGGGACTGCCCTTCAGCAAGGCAGGAGCAACATAAGCCCCTGGAAGCTCAGCAGCATCGCTGACAGGGCTCAGACGGAGCGAAGGGGAGGCCGTAGGTCTGCAGCTCCCCGAGTGAATGGTCAGCAGCAAAGCTGACGTGCTGCTGATCGTCTTCTTTTAATTAATATGTTATTCAGCCAGGTTGAGAGACTCTGTACTTCTGAGGTCTGCTTTAGATTTGCAAAGCTTGTTGCCACCATGGCCGGCTTTGTCCTGCAGGTACCAAAAGGCTCTGTATGAACACATTCGTATTCATAAACACATTCAGAGTCCAATACACTTACCGTGCCTTTGATAATAGCCTGTCCCTCCCTTCCCTGGAGAGTGCCATCCTGACTACATTTTGAAATCACAAACCATGACTCTCATTTAAAGTAGAAGAGCCTGTGGTTTCATCTTTGGGAAGCGACATCCTATCCTCAGTCCTGTGTAACCGTAACTAGCTCTTAACAGACCCCAGCAACTTTCACAGATTCACTGGTGTAACAGCCTGTGTCCGCAGCTGGGAAACTGAGGCACAAAAAGGCAGAGTGACCGCACTAACCCTGTGTAAAAAAGACAAAGCCTTTTTTTTTAGGCTGTACTTCCTCTAGGTATCACTGTGATACTTTATCAGCTCTTGCTATACAGAGATTTATATGAAATCATTTCTATTCCATTGAAGTAATTTTCAGAGATTAATTTTTTAGGGTATTAGCATTGATTCCTGAGTGCATGCGCCCTCCTCCTCCTGCCAGCAGTCTATATCCAGGGAGAGCTGCATTGTCTGAGTTGGAGGAAAGCTCACTTGCCCTAATTTATTGAAAAAATTAATTTTAGATTTAAAATGGGGCTGTCATTTATGAACCCCGTTCAATCTGTTCTTCACTCCTGAGTCTTCCCTCTGACCTTTTCCATATCTTAAATCCTCTGGGCTGTACACTGTGTTCATTAGTTAAACTTTCAGAAGGGAGCAGCAGGTGTGGGTTGTGGATAAGGACTGCATGCAAGCTTGGCTCTGTGCTTATCCATGTACCTCTGGCAGGCTGCGGCTGTAATTTAATTTAGGGCAGTGCCAGGATTTGGACTTTTAAAGAGTTTTTCACAGTTTGTAAGTTTTAATAACAATTTTTACATCAGCTCTGGAAGTAGCTGCCCCTGGCATTGCATGAAGTATGCAGTAATGATACTTGCACTTTAGAAAATGAGGTGGAGAACTGATGCAGTGCACCCCAGTACTGTAAAGTTTAATTCCTGATCAGGGAGTCTGGAACAGTAAGAGCCAGCCTGGCCAGAGAGGATGGAGGGTCCCAGCAGGGTTGCTGGGGCTGACCAGGGCTCAGAGCTGTACCGCACACTGCTCAGGGAAAAACAAACAGGTCGTCCCTGGAAATGGGTTATCCCTGTGAGTCAGAAAAGAGATATGGAGAGACCACTAAAAAACAGTGAGGTGATCTTTAAAAATATCTTTCCTTTTCCTACCTGTATGTTGGGGGGGAATAGATGGAGACCGCAGTCAGGATTTGCAAGCTTTCCAGTGCCGATGGCTTTTCCTGAAGTCCCATTCTGTCAGGCATCACTGTGCGGATTCTGCAGGCAGATACGTCTTACTACTTGGGGATTTGGGGATGTTTTCAGTATGGATGTGGCTGTTTGTGGAGGTACTGTGGTTCCTGCGTCAGTATTACCGATTTCTGTTGGTAGCTGGCTGCGGAGAGCACCCCAGAAGGGAAAGCCCCAGGCTGTCGGGAGAAGGGGGCTCGTAGCTACTCCAGCATCTGTGCCTGCGAGACAAGCCCAGGGACAGTGCTAATGGGCTGGGAGCGCGCACCCGCTCAGGCACTGGGTCTGCCTTCAGCGTTCCTTAGTGCGTTCTAATTTCCCTTTACCTTGTCAGCATACGCTCAGGTGCTGAGTACAACACTGCAAAAATACGCTGTGTCTTCCAAGGGCTTCTGTCTCCTAAAACATGCCGGAGGCAGAGGAGATTGGGGGATAGTGTGTGCGCTCCCTGGGATGGATTGCCTACAGTTACAGCTCTGAAAGCCATAGAAAAATCACCGACTTCATCAGTGTGAATCTCTCATTCCATCTGAAAAGAAGGTTCCCACGAGAAGGATGTGCTTTATATCCCTAAAAGACACTAAAATCTATCTGGCTAGAAGGCAGATAGCAATTGGAAGAAATTAGCTTTATATCCTGGTGCCATCTCTGAATAAAATACACACAATCAAAACAAACTTTAAAATGCTTTGAGCTTTTCTTGGTGTTTTGTTTTGGTTTTTTTTTAAGGAAGAGTTCAGCAGCAGCAAAGGAACATTTTCCTAACTTCATTCTGATTATAAACTTTTCATTGATGGGATGTTGGTTTTTAAGAACATCATTTTGTTTAAGAACATCATTCAGTCTCTGAAGTCAGCTATTACCTATTAAACTGAAGCTATTATGTATGCCAATATCGTTAGACAGAAGGACAAATCAAAACAAACTGTACTTTAGATGCTAAAACATATATTTGTGTTTGTCAGGCTCAAAGTCATATGCCATTGGTACCCCTGTGTAGTTTAGATTTGAAATTCAAAACTTGACTCCTGCAAATGCTTCTTGGCTCAAATTGCCATTGAATGTTAAGTAGTGTCTCTGAAGCGAGACTAATAGCACAAAATGGTACTGAATGTTTGCAGGAATGGGACCTCACAAAAAGGTTTATAAAAATCTGCTGCTAATAACAATGTTACATTTTAAATAAAACCTCTAGGAAAGATGAGTGGCATCTCAGTAAAGACAGGCTTCCTGTTGATGGGGATTACATTCCTAGAGGAAAGTCTAATGCTTGTTCAGGACAGCAGAAAAGTGAAGCTAATTACAAGCAGAAAGAGAAATTGGTTGGTCCAGATCCACTGTCTAGCCGCTATGAAATACGGCGTAAAAGGCAGCATTAGTCAGAGGTTAAAAATTCTTTCAGTGTAAATACTATTTGATACGGTGCCTGATTTTTCAGAAGTGCTAGATGTGAATTCTGCTACGTTGCTGCAGCTTGGCTTTTGTGAACATGGAGTACATTTTAATAAAGCAGGTGAAGAAATCTTTTAATAATCTCTTAGTTTAATCTGGCCATTGTTCCTGTATTCTGCAAGGCCTGGGTAATTTTTGTGCCCTTCAACCTCAGATTACCTTTTTGCTGAAATTGAACTGAAGGACAAAAGAAACAAACACAACCACAGTAAAGGTTACGGGCTGTTGAGCTGTAGTTCTTGAGCGCGCGGTGGCTACTGTGTGAATATGAAGTTTGATGGAGGAACATTGGGAGTCCTGAGAGTCCATTTAATGGTATCTGCAGTGAAATGCGTACGTTGCTTGACGTGCCATAGGTTGTGGTACATCCGTTGAAGAGTTCTTCCGCAGAGCTCCACAATAATGACTGTGCCCACCCCAGTGCTTGAGCAGCAACCCAGTAACAGCCAGCCCGTTGTGCGATTACGTGTCTTTTAATGTTAATTATGCTGAAATAAGGGATTGTTCGAACTTTCCAAAATAAGTGCTTTTTAGGACATTGACACGCATTTTGATTTTAACTGTAAATTTGGAGTAAATCTGGGTAATCACAGTCCCTTCCACTTCTAACCCTTCAAGGTTATTGGGGAAATCGTTTTTTCCCAGTGATAGACAACATGGTCATGAAGCGCTGGCTTCACAGTCAATAAAAAGTGACTACAGATAATACAAATAGTAATCACTGAGCTAACTGTGAATGGAAAACTTACTCTAATAACCCACTGAAGGTACTATTTTACCTGCCCTCTGACAAAGCACAGCGGCTTTCCTTTCACAAACGCTATTTCTTAAACAGTGAGTCGGGTGGGTGGGTGCTGGGATTCCATAAGGAACAGGAGGTGCAAATGTGAAGAAGGGGTAGAGGTCACGTACAGTGCCCGGGGGAGGATGCCGGCATTGGCAATGACAATAACAGCTCTGACCACGTTGTACACCTGCGTATCGCCCTCCGAACAGAGCCGCCTGTCGGGAGAACGACCGTCTGCAGGGAAACACCACCTTGTTTAGATGAGGAATGAGGAACAAGCTTGCTTTAAGGAAGCCGGGAAAAACCCTGTCTTGGAATAAAATTAGCTGAGACTTTGACGTGCAGACTTCTTGGTGGTAGTAATGCTCAGTGCAGCAGTATTTAAACATTGAGTCAACGGAGTGCGGTTTCTTCACTGCCTGGCACTCCCTGGGGAGGGGGAAAGAGCAGTCCTTGAGGGCCTGGTCTGCAAAGTTTTAGCTTCTGTATCTCCTGAGCTACACAAGGATATTCAGTCCAGAGGCCATGGGGAGGGAGGGGGAAGGAATGACCCGTACATTACAGACTTGTAGCCCCAAGAAGTTCAAACGTTTTAGACACCAACCCAAGTACAGCGTGGTCGATGGGGCAGCCTGCTGGGGCAAGGGCATGGCAGCACGTTACTTTTGGGAAACACGTTTGTCATTCGCGGAGGTGAGAGTGTGAAGAACGAATGTGCAGCAGGACGGTGCCACAGAACACCTGGGGGCTCCAAGTTCGTGCGTTACTTCATCTCCTGACGCCTGGCTCGTGTGCCAGTCCTGCACAGACCGACTGTAGAATTTCAGGTGTGGGACAGGGGAAATTCAACTGGGCAGTTCCCAGCAACCAGACCTCTTTCGCTGGGTCCTGTTGGTCTTCTTCCTTGTCATCTGGTAGCAGCAGCGGAACTGTGCTGGGTCCTTACGTCAGCTGGAGCTGCCACAGTTCCCAGCGTTTCTGGCTTCCCGCTGGAACGCAGGCCAAAAGCACATGCTTGTTTGGTTTGGTACTTCCTTCCAGATTGTCCTAATAATGTGTCTGAACGTGCAACAGAAAATATTCCAGTGCTCGGCTGCAGAGGGGACCTGGATTCTCTCTTCCGCCGCTGCCTTCGGTCTGCTCCGCTTTCCACCCACTGCAAGCACGAGGGCTCGTTCCAAAGTTCAGGTTCTGCGTTTTCGTGCCTTGCCAGAAAGATAAAAGGGTTGGTAAAACTGTAACTTGACCTTAGCGTTTCGCCGCAGCGAGGGAGATAAGGCGCTGAAGGAAATACGGAGAGCAAAACACTGATGGCTGTGGGAAAGGGGACACCAGAAGGCAAAGGCTCCCTGTTGAGGACCCCAGTGCGCTCCTCGGGAGCTGCTGGCGAGCCCGGCTTGCAGGCGGGAATGGCCGTGGATTGCTGACGGGGATTTCAGCCTGGCACGCACCGTATCTTTGCTCTGTCACACAAAGGACCCCTGTGCTGCTGCTGCTGCAGATTTGAGAACGAAAAGGTTGACTGAAGCTGCCTGTTATTATTTTTGGCTACTCCAGCAATGTATCAAAAACCTGACGCTGGGTTGATGCTGGTGCCCTACTTTATAGAAGCCCTGAAAAGCAGATCGAGGACAGCGAGCTTGTCTCTCTGCATGGCATCTGCCAGCAAAGGGTGAGAAAACTTCAAACCGCTGGCAGGGGAAATGGGAGGGGGGGGGGAAATGAGGCAAAATGTGCTAAATCCAGAGCACTGCTTGCAGACTGCGAGGGGAAAGGGTCTGCATGTGCTCCACTAAGGAGGCAAGGTGGGAAATGCTCTGACTGGGGTGTTCTGCTGCCAGCATGGCTGGCGAGCTGATGCCATTGTCCCCCGGGTACGGTGGGGACCAGTTTACCCTGGAAGGAGGAAAAGGACCCCACTGGTCTTAGGTGACAGACAGTGCTCCTTATTATTCAAGTCCAGCAAAAATGCTGCCAGTCCTTCACATTTTCTGGATCCTTTGGAGGTGAGAGAGGGTCATGCCCACCTACCTCTCCGACTGAGGAGGAGAGGCACGTAAAAGAGGATGTGCAGGGAGTTAGTGTTGGAGCTGGGCAGGGAACCTACGCATTTTGACTCGTTTGTCAGCGCCGCGCATGGCGGTGCTGGCTGGAGGGACAGTCCGTCTGGGAATCCGGTTTGCAAGTCCCTGGAGGAGGCGAGACTCGTGCCCGCTGCCTCGGGCAGGACCTGCCCGTCTCCCAGTCTGAGACCTGCTTCCTTCCCCTCTGGTGTGGGGAAACCCTGAGCGTTCTTTTCAGTCAGGGATATTTACCTTTGTTCTCGCTTTCCCCTCCAACGCTGACCAGCGTTTGCAGCGCAGGTGCCTGCTTTCTCCCCTGATCCAGAGCAGCCTTGCAAGAGCCGGAGGATTTATGATTTGCTGCAGACATGGACGGTAGCCTTTGAAAAGTGGAAAAGGAAGCAGCCATAAATAACAGGCAGGGGACAGTGCCATGTGGTGGTTTTTCATTTACTAGATAGTCCTACTTTGTTCTTGATGAGTAATGGAGGCATTTGAATACGCCGCGATGACAGCAGCAGTCTGGCTCTGGGAACGTGTCGGCGTGGGCTGGGTGAGGATGGTGGCAATCAGGACAGTTGGACCATGCCGGGTAGCCTTCCCCTCCGTTCTCCACCGTCTCGCGTCCTCCTCCCGCGCTCGCCCGCTGCTCCGGGCACCGCGTTCGGTGAGCCTGCACTCAAACAACCCCGAGCTGCGCCGGGGAGCCAGGCCGTGAGCACGGCACTCACCTGAGCCTCGCCGGGTGCCGGCTGGTTTTTGGGTTCTCATGCGGGATCGCTCCGTGCATGAGGGGTTGTCGGGGTGCGGATCATGGCTCACGCAGGTGCCGCCGGCTGCTGCTGCAGAAGCTACTCCTTTCTGTTGGTTTCGCCGTTTG